>NW_024881277.1:8229836-8444176 GCF_018691265.1 Tyto alba | reverse complement strand
CTAGATCCATCCCATTTCTCCACCTTTGGCTCTTCTGCCTTTGCAGCCCTCCAGGAGAGCCTTTGGGAGGCCCTTGGCTGTTCCCTCCCACAGCTCCTGGGGGTTCCCCATGGTTCTGGTCCTTTCAGGAGGAAAGGGCAGGACCTTACCACAGTTCTCTTTGCAGGATGTGGCGGTGGGCATGGAGGGCTCTCTAGAGGACAGTGGCTCCTCTGCACCAGCCAGCACCAGCCAGGTAACCTCGGCAGGTGCCCAGGAGGCATCTGCATGGTGGCTGTGCCGTATCTGGCCAGGCAGGCTCCGCATGGCCTCCTACGTGGGCTCCTGCTTGCATCGCTTCTTCTGTGGCTGTGTAAGGCTGGTATCCAGAAGGAAAGCTGCGTGCCTGGACTCCCGTCAACTATCTGATAGTGTGCTGCACGCCATGCGAGAAGACAGCAACAAAGGGGAGCACGGATTCAGCACTTCTTCCCGCTGCCAGACAAACAGCGCCAGGGAGAGGGCCCGGAGCAGGTCCCCACAGTGGGGAAAAGATCATCGCAGCTGGCTCGTGGACACCACGGACTACGAGCACTCAGCAGGGAGAAGGAGGAGGAGAACTAGTCCTCCAAGTCGTGAACACGCTTCCAGGGATGACACAGCTCCAGAGCCTCCTAATGGAAGCTCCCAGTTGGCTCCCACAGCCAGGGCTGCTCGGGAGAAAACGCTGCCAAGGCAGAGCGAACAGAGCAGAGCCCTGCAGCGCAGAGATGATCTCCTCAGCCAGTTCAAGGAGATCACGGATTACCACTGCTCAGAAAGGACAACACGTTCTCCACGCTGTGACCGAGCCCCAAGGGACAATGCAGCTCCAGGGCCCTCCAACAGCAGCTCCAAGTGGGCTCCCAGGGCTGCTTGGGAGAAAACTCGATGGAGGGCAGAGAGCGCGGAGCAGATCCCCACAGCGGGGCCGTGATCGCCGCAGCTGGTTCATGGACACCAGACTATGACCCTTCGGCAGGGAGGAGGAGGAGGAGAAGGGTTTCAGTGCCCCAGAAATGCACATCGCACAAACACTCAGAGCGCTGCAGTGGTGACAGTGGCAGATTGTGACCCTGGATGAGGGAGGAGCATAGCATCCGACTTCTGCCACGCTGGAGAGGAGGAAAACTAATTCAGGAAACACCAAAACTCTGCCCAGCAGGGACCAGGCTGCGCTAAGGCCACCGGCAGCCCCCCTTGTCCTTCCTCTCAGTGCTGCCTCTGCCCAGGAGGAGCTCAGAGAGACCTTCCAGAGACCTGGGCAGCTCTGCTGGCTGGCCCCCCTGCCCAAAGGCCCCTTGAGGAAGAGCTTTAACCCATGCTCAGCTTTTGGGATCACCTTGCAAAACCAGCACTCCTCTGGAAACAACAGTCAGAAAAGCCAAAGCCAGAATTAAAAACAGGTGTTGGCCTTGCATGTGTAATTTACGGGGTGTTTCATTCTCTGCAGGTTTGGGGTCAATCAGTGGAAATATCCAGTCTGAGAAGTTTATGTTATGGGATTTTGAAAGCTGTGGGCTTGCACGTGCCCATCTTGCGCTCTCATTAAGTTCCAGTTCAAGTCACTCGAAGGGAAATGGTCCACATGAGCCAGCACCGAGCGGGACTGCAACAGGCTGAACGGCCGGGCCGAGGGTGCTGCTCAGTGGCACCAAGTGTAGTCAGAGGCCAGTGACTAGCAGTGCCATTCAGGGTTCAGTACTGGATCTGATCCTGTGTGCCCTCTTCCTCAACTGATGGTCTGGATGACAGGGCAGAGTGCACCCTCCACAACTTGGCAGATGCCACCAGACTGGGAGGAGTGGTGCCAAGGCCAGGGGGCCGTGCTGCCATCCCGAGGGGCCTGGGCAGGCTGGAGAGATGGGCTGGCAGTTCAGCACGGAAAAGCACAAAGGGTGCTGTGTGGGTGACGAGCACCAGCACCGGCTGCCCGAGGCGCCTGTGGAGGCTCCAGCCAGGTAGATGTGCCACAGCCCTCTCTGCCCATGGCCAGGGACACCCAGCTGCAGGTGGCCCTGCTCGAGCAGGGCTCAGCCCGGGTGAGTGCCCCCTCCGGCGGCTCTCCCGGCCAGCCTCACGGAGCCTGCGCTGCTGTGAAATGGCTGCTGAGAAGAGGACGCAGGACTTCTCCTCAACTTCCATCCTCTTTCCATGGTAATTATGATTTAACTTTCAGGACAGATCATAAGAGTAGGCAGATACAGGATAAAAGTATCCAAACGGCCTTTGGAATTGCTGCCAGTTGGAGTCCTGTGACAGGGACAGTAGGGCCAGCAGCCTGCAGCTCTGCAGCAGCTGCAAGTACCACTGACACGCTCTTGATGGCGGAGGCTGTTCTGTGGGTTTCATTTGGGGTTTTTAAAATTCCTTCTGTTGAGCTACAGTTATCTCTTTGCAATCAGGGACTGGCGCGGATCTTCTCTGTCTGGAGAGCAGCCTGACATCCTTTGTCACCCCAAGCTCTCCCCTGTGTTGCTGAGAGGAGCGAAGGCCGCAATGGGGAACGACTTCTGTGAGTGACAGCTTCACCAGCCCGTTTGGATTTGGGGAATACCCAAAGGCAGCGGACGTGGCCGGTGCTCCAGCCCTGAGTGTTGCTGTGCTGACAGCCTAGAGTGAATTCTGGGCCTTGTGTGGTAGCAGCCAGACTTACCTAGCTGTTTTTCATTACGCACAGGAAAACACATTTTATCACTCCTCTGCCTCCATGTACAAGACTTTGAAAGCTGTCATTGCTCGTAGAAAGAGCTGACATCAGTAGGGTTACCTTCTGGGCTGGATACTTACTTGTTTTTGTCAAGTTAAAATCAGGAAAAGGGAAAACTTGACCTGCTAATCCAGTTCAAGACTCGAGAGGGAAGGGAAGGTAACCCGAGGCACCGAAATCAGCGTGTGGGTTTGCTGGAATTTTGACAAAGAAAGCAGGGGAACAGACTATTTTCCAAAACTGTTTCTTGGCCAGCAAATTTCACTGGCAGTGTTAGGCTTCCCCCAGTGTTTCTGGGTTGGATGTAGACCTGGTTGTACCGGGTGCTACTGAGGAGAACTCAACCTTTAATATGCTTTTGTGCAGCAATATTGTCTCATGTCTTTTCAAATCTCATTTCCCTGCAGTCACTGTTGAGGGAATGGCTCCGCCACAAAAGATTCTCTTTCCCCCGGAGAAGATTTGCATGGACTGGCAGCAACGACAGAGCGCTGGAGCAGGGCTCTACAACCTGGGGAACACGTGCTTCCTGAACTCCGTCCTGCAGTGCCTGACGTACACACCCCCTCTGGCCAACTACCTGCTCTCTCGGGAGCACAGCCAGTTGTGTGAGTGCTTTTATGAACATCTCCTTGTAAATCTGTTGGGCACTTCCCAAGGATTCCCAGAAACTGGAATTCAATTTAGGAGAAAAGCAGCCTTTCTTTGTCAACCCCCTGAGTTGGTGGTCTTGTAACACTCAAGCCTAGAAGCCTCTTGTCGTAACCAGAAATGTTCATCTTCAGAAAGACAACTCTTTCTAGCCCTGGGTCTCTATTCCTGCAAGTTAAACAATTCTCTTTGCTTACTCTATAGAAAACTTGTGTCAGTTTAGTGTCCCTCTGAAGAAATTTTCCTGTGCACTAACATGTTCCAGGCTTGTTGAGACGTCAGCACCTTGAGACAAGAGGAGTGGAAACTGTTCTTCTAACTTCAAGATTTCCACTAAGTTTCCCATGGCTATGGGTATTTTGCTAACCAGAGAAGCTTCCTTCCCTCTCTCCCTCTGCAGGTCACCAGCAAGGCTTCTGCATGATGTGCAGAATGGAAGCGCACGTTAACAAGGTGCTGCATTCCTCAGACAGTGCCATCCAGCCTTGGGATGTCGTCAGTGTTCTCTCACGTAAGTCATCTCAGGTGCTTTTACATGTTTCCTGCCATTTTTGTAGGACAGCACCAGTGACTCCTTCTTTCTTAGGAATAGGAGAACATTTCGAGCCTGGCATGCCGGAAGATGCCCGTGACTTCTTACGCTGTACTGTCAGTGCCATGCAGACAGCTTGTCTGAGTGGGAGCAGCGAGTAAGCACAAACAAATTACTTTTTCCATGTTCCTGAGCCCTTTGGACATCTTGATGTACTCTCATCAAGAAAACCCTACGCCCAAGGCTTTCAGACAAAGCAAAACTCTTGGAGGAGATAACTCTCTGCCTTACCATTTATTTCCAGCTTGGATGCCTCTTCTCAACTAACTACAGTTGTCCAACAAATATTTGTGGGCTTTCTGAGATCCAGAGGTACTTTTCCACAACCCTTCTTCTCCTCGTCTGTGCCCTTCTGCCTGCCTGTGATAAACAGCTGATTGTGTAACTGGTGTAGTAGGTATGAAGGATGTAAACTGGCACAATCAGTTGATTTCCCCTATCGCTGAGCATTTTGATTTGCCTTCCAGTCACGTGCTTGAGCTGCAACATGACTACCAATTTCTACCAGGCCTTCCTGGATCTTTCTTTGGATATACAAGTAAGGGTTTCTAACTGCGCTTCAAGACATCTCAAAGTCCCTGTAGCTTCCCAGAATCAACACAGTTGACTTAAAAATGTGTACTGCAAACACAAGAGAGCTTGGTGGTGGGTGGGATGTGGAAAGGATGGTGTCCTTCTGGGGAGGCCATGGCAGAGGTCTCCGTGTAGGTGCTGGCCTTAAGCTGGACAAGCACCCATTATCCTCTCTGCACATCATCAGTACATGAACTGAACGGTGGCACAGGGATGGAACTCTTGATAGCCCCAAGGATCCTGGGGAAATGAGGGCAATTTTGAGCGTAATAGCCTCTTTCTGCCTCCTTCTGGACACTTCTTGGCGGTTCACAGTGGCTCTCCTCAGTGTCAACCAGCTGCATTTTTGCGTAAACTCCTAGTGAGTGTTTGGGCAAGGGTACTTCCCACAGCTCAGTGCTCTCTTTTCTCACTCCTCCAGGCAGCCTCATCTGTCACCGCAGCTCTGGAGAACTTTGTGAAACCGAAGCAGCTGGATGGTGAAAACTGCTTTAAATGTAGCAAGTAAGATGATTCCTAACGACATATCAGTACTAGATCCTGCGGGAAGGTGCTGCATGTCATCTGTCATAAGCCATCTTGTCACGTAGGTTTAATGCACAATAGAGTTGTAGCTTTTTTTTATTTGGCCTTATGGTACTGAATAGCCTTAAAATAGCATAAGGATGTGTGAGACAGGAGAGCTTGCCTGGCCTCCTTGGGGCAAGACAGGGTGCATTTCAGCACCTGGCTCTGTGCTTGGTTTCAAGGTGTGACAAGATGGTTGCCGCCTCCAAGAGCCTTACAGTCCACCACGCACCCAGGGTTCTCACGGTGTGTCTGGAAAGGGCTGAAGATTTCACCAACAGGAAGATCAGCAAGGTGTGTACGCAACTGGAGTGCAACTTTCTCTTCCTGGAGCAGGAGATTTCCCAGAGCTGTTCATGTTGAGTTTTTCGTGTTTCCTTCTGGAGAGAGGAGAGTCCCCATGGGAAGACAAGCGTGTGCTCTGCTCCGACTGAGCTACTTTGGCCGACAAGTTTCCTGCCACCCAGACATGTTGTTTTAGGGAAGACCAAGTATCCAGGAGCCCAAAGATGTATTAATACACCTCTGGCCCCTGGTCATTGAGGGCTATTTCATGAGTATTTCTGGATCATTTTGGAGCCCTCTTGGTCTCTCCGTAGGTTGTGGAGTATCCCGAGTGCCTGGATCTTCGCCCGTACACATCTCAGGCAGCTGGGGAACCGCTCCTCTACTGCTTATATGCTGTCCTGGTACATAGCGGTGACAGCTGTAATGAAGGACACTACTACTGCTACACAAAGGTAAAGAGCAGCTTGCTTCCAAACAAGGGAGAAATGTGTGCTGGGGAAGACAAATTTGCATGGCAGGTATCAGCAGATTAGATTTTGGGGAAGAAGGTCTCCTTAGGGGCTGGATTAGATTTGGTGTGGTGTTTGTACTCTTGCTTCTTCTGTAGTTTTCTGCCTGTGTTTTTCTGGAGAAACCACACAGTTCGTCTCCAGGTATCGATGCCTTTTTTTACAGGCCAGCAACGGACTGTGGTACAAGATGGACGATATGTCTGTGCATTATTGTGACATTGACACAGTTCTCAGGCAACAAGCTTATTTACTGTTTTATGTCAGGTAATAACAAGTATTAAAATGTGTTCAGAATACATTTCCTTTTGCTAACTTTTATTTTTTTCCTTTTCATCCCCCTGAGTGTTTCTCTTTCTGTCACAGGAAGCAATTACCACCTGCATCATTCTGTGCTGTCAAATCTAAACTACCCCACGGCAGCCCATAAGGCCCCTTGCTGGGCTTTAGGTCGCTGCCGTGGTGTAAACTGCTACTTGTCTTCTATCTGAAGCTGGCTAATGTAGAGAAGAGACCTTAAAAGTACAGGAAAGATGGGGAGGGACTGTTTATCAGGGAGTGTGGGGATAGGACAAGGGGTAACAGTTTTAAACTGAAAGAGGGTAGATTTAGATTAGGTATTAGGAAGAAATTCTTTACTGCGCAGGTGGTGAGGCACTGGAACAGGGTGCCCAGAGGAGCTGTGGCTTCCCCCTTCCTGGAAGTGTTCAAGGCCAGGTTGGACAGGGCTTGGAGCAACCCGGTCTAGTGGAAAGTGTCCCTGCCTATGGCAGGGAGGGTGGGACTCGATGATCTTTACGGTCCCTTCCAACCATTTTATGATTCTATGACTCTATGAAATGGAGGCTGTAGGATGTATAAAGACGAGATCTTGCTCCGACAGGGGCAGACCTGGTGGGGAGACCCCAACTGAGTTTCCCATTTGTCGTCTTCTCTCTGTTGTAGGAACGGCTCCAAGAAAATGACTGAACCCCAGAGGAGGTGCTCGGATTTGCAACCTGAAGAAAGGACTTCTTCCTCACCGGCACTGTCCTACGCCCGTTCCTTCCTCAGTCAGTGGGCAGCCGGCAGCGAGCAGGTGGGCTCTGTGGGACCACAGGGTCTGCCTTGTCGGACCAAGGCAACTCAGGGGAGGTGGGTCAGGGCACCAGACAGACAGTGGATTTCTTTCTGAGATCTCTTTTCCCTCCTAACCTGCAGCTTTCTTCACAGTTGCAGCACCGCTCCCTCTCCAAGCACCCCACCTAGATCCATCCCATTTCTCCACCTTTGGCTCTTCTGCCTTTGCAGCCCTCCAGGAGAGCCTTTGGGAGGCCCTTGGCTGTTCCCTCCCACAGCTCCTGGGGGTTCCCCATGGTTCTGGTCCTTTCAGGAGGAAAGGGCAGGACCTTACCACAGTTCTCTTTGCAGGATGTGGCGGTGGGCATGGAGGGCTCTCTAGAGGACAGTGGCTCCTCTGCACCAGCCAGCACCAGCCAGGTAACCTCGGCAGGTGCCCAGGAGGCATCTGCATGGTGGCTGTGCCGTATCTGGCCAGGCAGGCTCCGCATGGCCTCCTACGTGGGCTCCTGCTTGCATCGCTTCTTCTGTGGCTGTGTAAGGCTGGTATCCAGAAGGAAAGCTGCGTGCCTGGACTCCCGTCAACTATCTGATAGTGTGCTGCACGCCATGCGAGAAGACAGCAACAAAGGGGAGCACGGATTCAGCACTTCTTCCCGCTGCCAGACAAACAGCGCCAGGGAGAGGGCCCGGAGCAGGTCCCCACAGTGGGGAAAAGATCATCGCAGCTGGCTCGTGGACACCACGGACTACGAGCACTCAGCAGGGAGAAGGAGGAGGAGAACTAGTCCTCCAAGTCGTGAACACGCTTCCAGGGATGACACAGCTCCAGAGCCTCCTAATGGAAGCTCCCAGTTGGCTCCCACAGCCAGGGCTGCTCGGGAGAAAACGCTGCCAAGGCAGAGCGAACAGAGCAGAGCCCTGCAGCGCAGAGATGATCTCCTCAGCCAGTTCAAGGAGATCACGGATTACCACTGCTCAGAAAGGACAACACGTTCTCCACACTGTGACCGAGCCCCAAGGGACAATGCAGCTCCAGGGCCCTCCAACAGCAGCTCCAAGTGGGCTCCCAGGGCTGCTTGGGAGAAAACTCGATGGAGGCAGAGAGCGCGGAGCAGATCCCCACAGCGGGGCCGTGATCGCCGCAGCTGGTTCATGGACACCAGACTATGACCCTTCGGCAGGGAGGAGGAGGAGGAGAAGGGTTTCAGTGCCCCAGAAATGCACATCGCACAAACACTCAGAGCGCTGCAGTGGTGACAGTGGCAGATTGTGACCCTGGATGAGGGAGGAGCATAGCATCCGACTTCTGCCACGCTGGAGAGGAGGAAAACTAATTCAGGAAACACCAAAACTGTGCCCAGCAGGGACCAGGCTGCGCTAAGGCCACCGGCAGCCCCCCTTGTCCTTCCTCTCAGTGCTGCCTCTGCCCAGGAGGAGCTCAGAGAGACCTTCCAGAGACCTGGGCAGCTCTGCTGGCTGGCCCCCCTGCCCAAAGGCCCCTTGAGGAAGAGCTTTAACCCATGCTCAGCTTTTGGGATCACCTTGCAAAACCAGCACTCCTCTGGAAACAACAGTCAGAAAAGCCAAAGCCAGAATTAAAAACAGGTGTTGGCCTTGCATGTGTAATTTACGGGGTGTTTCATTCTCTGCAGGTTTGGGGTCAATCAGTGGAAATATCCAGTCTGAGAAGTTTATGTTATGGGATTTTGAAAGCTGTGGGCTTGCACGTGCCCATCTTGCGCTCTCATTAAGTTCCAGTTCAAGTCACTCGAAGGGAAATGGTCCACATGAGCCAGCACCGAGCGGGACTGCAACAGGCTGAACGGCCGGGCCGAGGGTGCTGCTCAGTGGCACCAAGTGTAGTCAGAGGCCAGTGACTAGCAGTGCCGTTCAGGGTTCAGTACTGGATCTTATCCTGTGTGCCTTCTTCCTCAACTGATGGTCTGGATGACAGGGCAGAGTGCACCCTCCACAACTTGGCAGATGCCACCAGACTGGGAGGAGTGGTGCCAAGGCCAGGGGGCCGTGCTGCCATCCCGAGGGGCCTGGGCAGGCTGGAGAGATGGGCTGGCAGTTCAGCAAGGAAAAGCACAAAGGGTGCTGTGCGGGTGACGAGCACCAGCACCGGCTGCCCGAGGCGCCTGTGGAGGCTCCAGCCAGGTAGATGTGCCACAGCCCTCTCTGCCCATGGCCAGGGACACCCAGCTGCAGGTGGCCCTGCTCGAGCAGGGCTCAGCCCGGGTGAGTGCCCCCCCCGGGGGCTCTCCCGGCCAGCCTCACGGAGCCTGCGCTGCTGTGAAATGGCTGCTGAGAAGAGGACGCAGGACTTCTCCTCAACTTCCATCCTCTTTCCATGGTAATTATGATTTAACTTTCAGGACAGATCATAAGAGTAGGCAGATACAGGATAAAAGTATCCAAACGGCCTTTGGAATTGCTGCCAGTTGGAGTCCTGTGACAGGGACAGTAGGGCCAGCAGCCTGCAGCTCTGCAGCAGCTGCAAGTACCACTGACACGCTCTTGATGGCGGAGGCTGTTCTGTGGGTTTCATTTGGGGTTTTCTAAATTCATTTTGTTGAGCTACAATAATGTTTTTGCAATCAGGGACTGGCGCTGATCTTCTCTGTCTGGAGAGAAGCCTTTGTCATCCCAAGCTTTCCCCTCTGTTCCTGTGAGTAATGGCCTCACCAGCCCGTTTGGATTTTGGGAATGCCCAAAGGCAGCGGACGTGGCCGGTGCTCCAGCCCTGAGTGTTGCTGTGCTGACAGCCTAGAGTGAATTCTGGGGCCTTCCCTGGTAGCAGCCAGACCTACCCCAGTGTTTCTGGTTACACACAGGAAAACACATTTTATCACTCCCCTGCCCCTAGCACAAGACTTTGAAAGTTGTCGTTGCTCATAGAAAGAGCCGACATCAGTAGGGTTACCTTCTGGGCTGGATACTTGCTTGTTTTCACCGAGTTACAATCAGCAAAAGAGAAAACTTGAGATGCCATTCCAGTTCAAGACTCAAGAGGGAAAGGAAGGTAGCCCGACGCACAGAAATCCGAGTGTGGGTTTGCTGGACTTCCAGCATGTTACATGGACTGGCAGCAACAACAGAGAGGTGGAGCAGGGCTCTACAACCTGGGGAACACGTGCTTCCTCAACTCCATGCTGCAGTGCCTGACGTACACACCCCCTCTGGCCAGCTACCTGCTCTCTTGGGAGCACAGCCAGTCGGGTGAGTGCTTTTATGAAATAGCTCCTTGGAAATCGGTTGGGCACTTCCCAGGGTTTCCCAGAATCTGGAAGTTGATTTAGGAGAAAAGCAGCCCTTCTTTGTCAATCCTATAGTGGGTGTCCTTGGAACACTGAAGCCGAGAAGCCGCTTGTCTTATCTAGGCGTGTTCATCTTCAGAAAGGCACCTCTTCCTAGCCCCGGGTCTTGGTCCCTATTCCTGCAAGTCAAACTCTTTGCTTATTGCACAGAAAATTATGTCAGTTTAGTGTCCCTCTGAAGAATGTTTTCTATACACTAAAATGTCCTGGCCTTGTTGGGACACTGGCACCTTGGGAGAAGAGGAGTGGAGACTGTTCTTTTAACTTCAAGATCCCCATCAGGTTTCCCATGGCTATGGGTATTTTGCTAACTTGAGAAGCTTCCTTCCCTCCCTCCCTCCCTCCCTCCCTCCCTCCCTCCCTCCCTCCCTCCCTCCCTCCCTCCCTCCCTCCCTCCCTCCCTCCCTCCCTCCCTCCCTCCCTCCCTCCCTCCCTCCCTCCCTCCCTCCCTCCCTCCCTCCCTCCCTCCCTCCCTCCCTCCCTCCCTCCCTCCCTCCCTCCCTCCCTCCCTCCCTCCCTCCCTCCCTCCCTCCCTCCCTCCCTCCCTCCCTCCCTCCCTCCCTCCCTCCCTCCCTCCCTCCCTCTGCAGGTCACCAGCAAGGCTTCTGCATGATGTGCACAATGGAGGCACACATTAGCAAGGTCAGGTATTCCTCAGGCAGTGCCGCCAAGCCTTGGGCTGCATCAGTGTTCTCACACGTAAGTCATTTCAGGTGCTCTTACAGTATTTTCTCCATTCCTGTAGGAGAGAACTAATAACTTCTTCTTTCTGAGGAATAGGAGAACATTCTGATCCTGGCATGCAGGAATATGCCCATGAGTTCTTACGCTGACTTCCCCTACCACCGACCATTTTGATTTGCCTTCCAATCAGGTGCTTGAGCTGCAACACGGTCTCCGATTCCTACGAGGCCTTCCTGGATATTCCACTGGATATAAAAGTAAGAGGTTTGGCAACTGTGCTTCAAGACGTCCCAAGGCCCCTGTAGCTTTCCAGAATGAATATGGTTGACTTAAAAATGCATACTGTGAACACAAGAGCGCTTGGTGGTGGGTGGGGTGTGGAATGGACGGTGTCCTCCTGGGCAGGCCATGGCACTGCTCTCCCTGTAGGTGCTGGCTTTAAGCTGGACAAGCACCCATTATCCTCGCTGCACCCTTGATAGACTCTCATCCCTCTTTCTTTTGCCCTCCCTCAACACCCATCTGGCTCCTAGGCTGATGTGTTGCGTTGTTTTCCTTACCGATGACCCTCCACACCATCGGGAACTGAACTGAGCGGTGGCACAGGCACGTAGCTCTTGACAGCCCCAGGAATCCCTGGAAAATGAGGGAAATGTCGACCATAATACCCTCTTTCTGCCTCCTCCTGGACACTGCCTGGGGGTTCGCAGTGGCTCTCCTCAGCGTCATCTAGCTGGGTTTTTGTGTAAACTCCTAGTGAGTGCTTGGGCGAGGCTATTTCCCACAGCTCACTGCTCTCCTTTCTCACTCCTCCAGGCAGCCTCATCTGTCACCACAGCTCTGGAGGAATTTGTGAAACCGAAGCAGCTGGATGGCGAAAACAGCTTTAAATGTAGCCAGTAAGATGATTCCTAACGACATATTAGTACTAGATCCTGCGCGCGGGTGCAGCATGTTGTCCATCATAAGTCACCTTTTCACATAGGTTTGATGCACAATAATGAGACACAGCACTTTTTTGTATGGCCTTATGGTACTGAATAGCCGTAAAATAGCGTAAGGCTGTGTGAGACAGGAGAGCTTGCCTGGCCACCTGGGGCAAGGCAGGGTGCATTTCAGCACTGGGCTCTGTGCTTGGCTTCAAGGTGTGACAAGATGGTTGCTGCCACCAAGAGGTTTACCGTCCATCGCGCACCCAGGGTTCTCATGGTGTGTCTGAAAAGGTTTGAAGATTTCACCAATGGGAAGATCGGCAACGTGCGTACGCAACTGGAGTGCAAGTTTCTCTTCCTGAAGCAGATTTCCCAAAGCAGTGCCCTCATGTTGCATTTTTCATGTTTCATTCTGGGGAGAGGAGAGTTCCCGTGGGAGGACAAGCGTGTACTCGGCTCCAACAGAGATGCTTTGGCTGACAACACTTTCCTGCCACCCAAAGACATCACTTGCGGGAAGACCAAGTGTTCATGAGCCCCAGAGATGTTTTTATACACCTCTGGCCCCTGCTCTTTGAGGACTATTTCATTTAGTGTTTCAGGATCATTTCGGAGCCCTCTTGGTCTCTCCGTAGGTCGCGGAGTATCCCGAGTATCTGGATCTCCACCCGTACATGTCGCAGACAACTGGGGAACTGCTCCTGTACTCCTTATATGCTGTCCTGGTACATAGTGGTGACAGCTGTCAGGCAGGACACTACTACTGCTACACAAAGGTTAAGAGCAACTTCCTTCCAAAGAAGGGAAAAATGTGTGCTGGGGAAAACAAATTTGCATGGCAAGGTTACTGGCAGCCAAGGTTTTGGGGAAGAAGGTCTCCTTAGGGGCTGGAGCGGATTTGATTTGGTGTGTGTACTCTTGGTTCTGTAGTTTTCTGCCTGTGTTCTTCTGGAGAAACCACGCAGTTCATCTCCAGGTATCGATGCCTTTTTTCACAGGCCAGCAATGGAGGGTGACACAAGATGGACGATACATCTGTGAACTGTTGCAACGTCGACACAGTTCTCAGGCAGCAAGCCTACTTACTGTTTTATGCCAGGTAAAAACAAGTCACAAAATGTTTCTGTTTCTCTTTCTGTGTTTCTCTTTCTGTCATAGGAGACAATTACTACCTGCATCCTTCAGTGCTGAAAAATCAGACCTAACCCACGCCAGTCCTTGTCTTTCCTTGCCGGGCTTTAGGCTGCTGCCCTGCTGTAAACTGCTACTTGTCTGCTATCTGAAGCTGTCCAATGTTGAGGTCCTGGGTTTGGCTGGAATAGAGTTAACGTTTCTTCTTAGTAGTTAGAATAGCACTGTGCTTTGGATTCAGTGTGGGATTTGGTATTAGAAAAATGTTGGTAACACACTGATGTTTTCAGTTGTTGCTGAGACATCAAGGACTCTCCAACTCCCCGTGTCAGGCCCATGCGCAGGTACACAAGAAGCTGGGAGGGAGCACGGCCAGAGCGCCGGATCCAAAGTGGCCAACTAAATATTCCCTGTGATGTAACGTCATGCTCAGTGTAGAAAGGAGGGGCGGCCAGGAAGAGGGGGGCTCTCCCTCGCTTCCAGGATTGCCATTGGGGGATCTTGGGATTTTGGGACTGCTGGCCAGGAATAGGCTGGGTAGCAGTCAGTGGGTGGTGAGCAATCACATTGTGCATTGCCCATTTGTACTTTCTACTATTGTTGTTTCATTTTATTACAGTTACTAAACTGTTTTTATCTCAACCTATGAGACTCCCTTTACCCCTTCACTGGAAGAGGTTGCCCAGTGAAGTTGTGGCTGCCCCCTCCCTGGAAGTGTTCAAAGCCAGGTTGGACGGGGCCTTGAGCAACCTGGTCTGATGGAAGATGCCCCTGCCCACGGGAGGGGGTTGGAACTAGACAGTCTTTAATTTCCTTTCCAAGCATTTTATGATTCTATGTTTCTCTGAAATGGAGGCTGTCAGGGGCATAAAGACAAGGTCTTGTTTTGACACCAGTCAAGTTTCCCATTCTCATCTTGGTTATGTCTTCTCTCTGTTGTAGGAACGGCTCCAAGAAAATGACTGAACCCCAGAGGAGGTGCTCGGATTTGCAACCTGGAGAAAGGGCTTATTCCCCACCGGCACTGTCCTACGCCCGTTCCTTCCTCAGTCAGTGGGCGGCCGGCAGCGAGCGGGTGGGCTCTGTGGGACCACAGGGTCTGCCTTGCCTGACCAAGGCAGCTCTGGGGAGGTGGCCAGGGCACCAGATGAACAGTGGACTTATTTCTGGGATCTCTTTTCCCTCCCACAAGCTGCAGCTTTCTTCGCAGTTGCAGCACCGCTCCCTCTCCAAGCACCCCACCTAGATCCATCCCATTTCTCCACCTTTGGCCCTTCTGCCTTTGCAGCCCTCCAGGAGAGCCTTTGGGAGGCCCTTGGCTGTTCCCTCCCACAGCTCCTGGGGCTTCCTCCCAGTGCTGCCTCTGCCCAGGAGGAGCTCAGAGAGACTTTCCAGAGACTCGGGCAGCTCTGCTGGCTGGCCCCCCTGCCCAAAGGTACCTCGAGAAAGAGTTTTAACCCGTGTTCTGCTTTTGGGATCGCCTTGCAAAACCAGCACTCATTGGGAACGAGCAGTCAGAAAAGCCAAAGCCAGATTTAAAAAAACTTGTTGGCCTTGCATGTGTAATTTACGGGGTGTTTCCTTCCTTCTCTGTAGGATTTGAGGCAGTTGGTGGAAATACCCAGTCCTACAAGTTTTTGGTATGGGGTTTTGAAAGCTGTGGGCTTGCATGTGCCCACCTTGCATTCTCTTAAAGTTCGAGTTCTAGTCACTGGAACGGCAATGGGCTGCATGAGCCAGCACCGAGCGGGACTGCAACAGGCTGGACGGCCAGGCCGAGGGTGCTGCTCAGTGGCACCGGGCGTAGTTGGAGGCCAGGAACCAGCGGTGGCATCCAGCGGTCAGGGCTGGGCCCAGGACTCTTTGCCACCTTCCTTAATTCATGGGCCGGGTGGCGGGCTGGAGCAGGGCTCGGCCCGGGTGAGTGCCCCCCCCGGGGGCTCTCCCGGCCAGCCTCACGGAGCCTGCGCTGCTGGGAAATGGCTGCCGAGAAGAGGACTCAGCCACCAACACCGTCCCCCTCGGGCGGCCAGCGCCAGCAGGAAGCTGCAGCCCGCGGAGAGCCCAGGCCCGAGCGGGACCCTGGCAGGAGCTGCGGCCCCTGGAGAGGAGCCCAGGCAGCAGCAGGTTCTCTGGCCGCAGCTGGGGCCTGCGGGGCCCAGGCGGGAGCAGGGAAACGGCCTGAGGAGGAAGGGGCGGCAGAGACGAGGCGCCCGCAGCCCCGTGCCCCGTCCCGCTGCGGCGCTCGCTCAAGGGGGAGAGGCGGCCGAGGAGCCGGGCAGGGAGGAGCGCGGCTGAGCCCGGGCACAGCGGCGCTGGGGAAGCGGCTGCCGGCGGGGTTTGTTCCCGCTCCCTTTCTGAGGGACGGACAAACCGCCCCGAGCCCGGCCCGCTCAGGCCCCGCGCGCTGGGGAGGGGGCGCGGGGCGGCGCTGGGAGGAGGGGCCCGGGCTGCCCTGCCCGGCAACAGCCACGCCATTGGCCACGGCTGAGCCAATGGGCGGGGCCGGAGGCGGCCCGGCAGTCCCGGCCGGCCGGGGGCGGGGCCTGAGGAGCGCGGGGGCGGGGCCGCCCTCCCCAGCCGCTCCCCGTGGGCCCCAGGGGAGCGCTGGGTCGGGCCGGGCCTGGCCAGAGCGGGCCGGGGCCGTTTGCCTTCGCCCGCCCTCGCTGGCTGCCGGGCGCAGCCGGGCCGGGCTCCTCCCGCTGTCCCCCAAACCGGGAATGAACCCCCTGAGCCCAGGGGAGCCCCCAGAGGCAGGCATTCTCTGTGCCCCAGCGCGGGGGGGGGGGTCCCTGCGCCCCGCGGGCATGCCCCGGGACAGAGGGAAATGGGGCACCCCCTGCCCCAACAGGGGATTATTTTCATAAAGCAACCAGGAGATATCATCAGTTGAGTGAAAACGGCGGGTTTTCACCTCTTCACACCTGCGCAGCTCCTTTTTCTTTGTTTCTCCCAGGCTGTCTCTCTCAGTACTTTTCCACTGCCCTCTCGGGGGATTGGGGGGGGCGAAGTCCAGGTCTCTCTCCATCAGGAGTTCTTCGCTTAACCCTTTTCTGCTGGCTTCCATTCCTCCCCAGCCCCCCCCCCCCAAGTTCCCCTTTACATGACACCTAACCACAGACCACTCCCCATCCTCCTTCGTGCCCAACTCCCCACCGTGCCCAACCACATGCCTAACTTGTGACCAGAAAAGCCTTGCTTGACTGTTATAATTTTAGCAGCACTAATTTTAATAACAGCTTTAGCCTGACTCAATAAAAGTAATTGTTTAATTACTTTTAGCAAAAGCAGAATAATTCCGTTATTTATCACAAACCACTCTGATTTACGGATGAAAGACTTCACAACTAAGGGTTGTAAAGCAGGTATGTTTATTCGGCGCCGGGCACATGGGGAATCGCTCCGCCACAACAAGCCTGTGCCCCCCCCGCCGCTCCTGCCTTGCTTATATGTTACAAAGTGTTGCATATTCATGAGACGCTTATACATATTCACAACATATCCCCGCCTACCCTCCCTTCTTATTATAATTAGGTCTCCTCCTCCTTGCGGCTGCGCAGTGAGTTCCTTTGGTCCTGGGCAGGGGTCGTGAAGGGCTGGGCGGTGGTCGTGGGAGGAAGTATCTCCTCTTCCTCACTGCTGAACTTTTCATCCTGAATTCCTGCGCAGTCTCTGTCGCCTCCTGGACCCGGGCTAAACCGCAGAGCTGGTTTGTGCTGGTTGTGGGGTAATCTTCTGCTGACACCCACTTACTTAAGGGTGGAGGGGAGGCTTTGTACTGAACAGGAGATAGCGGTTGAGCAATACAAACATAGCAATATCTATCTCGTGCAAGCATAATACCAATTTTGGTTAATATCCCATTTCAATCAGCACTGCCATCTTTGCCTACCTGAAGCCCCCTCCATCTCCTCCCCATCTCTGGACCTTGTGGTGTCAGTTCTGTACTCGGTGGTGCCTCCAGCAGTGAACCCCCTCACCTACAGCATGAGGAACCAGGAGATGAAGGACGCACTGAAGAAGCTGATTCAGTCAGCTGACTCTCAACAGGGATAAGCCGCCCGTGTCTCTTCAGAAGTCATTTCCAATTCTTATCTGAAACCTTCTGTGCAGTAAGCGTTTTATTTGTGAAACTCTTGTTTGTTCCTAAAATGTCTGTATCCACTCCTCTTCCTCAGAGACATGAACCAGCCTCTCTGACAGAGAGGCTTTTGTGCATGTGTCTGGTAGGACAGTACAGCTGGCCTCCCATGTCACATATCTGTAACAAAACAATTTTTTCAGTGCCGATATCTGGAGGTTGGTCTCTTCCTCCCAAGCTGACATCAGGAACATGCTGAAGAAATTGCCCCTCTGAGCGTGCTGCTGTGCTGGGGTTCTCCAGGGGTTCAGGGCAGGAGGGCATGGGGGGATGTGTTAGGGAATAGGCCTGTGCTGCCCCTTCACGTGGGGGTGCCCAGTGCAATGGCAATGATGGCTGATCCATGGGGATCTCCCTGGGACCATCTCCCCGTGGCTTTCAGCCACCACTGCCCTGCAGAGCAGCACCGCCAGCTCAGGGCCGTGCCTGAGGTGACATCCCGCGACAAGAGCAGACCTATTTCTGGAGGCACCAGTTTGGGCAGCTTTGCTCTCGCTGGCACAGCAGGAGCTGCCTGGGGAGCCCCCAGTGCAGGAGTCTTGTGCTGGGGAGAGGGACGGGCACAGAGGGGCTGCCAGCACTGGGCAATCAGGATCTCTTGGAGAGAAGAGCAGCAGAGAGAGGGAGACGCTGGCCTGTGTCTGCTCATGGCATGGCTGGCCCCAGCCCTGGGGCTGATGGGGAGGCTGAGAGCCCTCTGTGCCCCAGGAGCTGCTGTGACCTTCCGAGGGGCTGTGGCTGTGGGGTGAGTGCCCAGAGCTCTGCAGCACCCTGCGCTGGGCAGTGCCATGGGGCCAGCCAAGACTGGGCTGTTGTGCTGGGATGGGATGGTCTGGGGAGAGTGTGGTGGGCATGGGGAGTGCTGGGGAGGTGCTGGGCTGGGGTGGAAAGTGCCTTGGAGAGAAAAACACCAGTGTACAGCTTATACTGTGTGAAGATGCAGGGTGAGCACTCACACCAGGGGATTTGTGGTGCGGAGCCAGGGCTCATGACAGGGATCAAAGACATGAAGGCAGAGGAGAGAGGGTGCGGCTCTGTGCTCTCGGTGGCATGGCCAGACTGGGAAGGTGGCCCAGGACATTCATCACCCCCCAGCCTATCTTGCTGGTCATTTCCAGCACTGGCTGCTCACCCAGGTTTATGGGTGAGCGTTGCTGCTAAACCATCTCCATCCTCCTGCTGGTCTCAGTGCCTGTATGGGGGGACCAGCCAGCCCTGCCCGGCCTCTCTCCTGGTGCAGACCCTGGCAGACTGAAGAGAAGGGAGGTCTGTGAATCCCCACATGGGACACAGCTGGGGCTTGGAAAGGGTTGGATACTGCAAATTGTATGTTATGAGGTTATGTCTTGCTGGGGCTATGGCAGGGATAATGAATGTAGATGTGGCACATAGGGACCACATTTAGTAGTGGGCTTGGTAGTGTTAGTTTAATGGCTGGATTTGATGACCTTAAGAATATGTTCCGACGTAAATGATTCTATGATTCTGTGACTGACAGGGAAGATGTGGAGTGAGGCATGGCCTGTTTAATGTGGCTCACATATATGGAGCTCCTTTACAGGACAGGCAACACTTTAAATTCATGCTTGTCATAAAATCACAGAATCACAGAATGGTTTGGATTGGAAGGGACCTTTGCAGATCATCTAGTTCCAACCTCCCTGCTTTGATGATTAACTTCTATTAGTTCTTTTTCTCTTTTTTTTTTTTTTCTGATTCTTCATTGTTTTTAAGACTTGTCAAAGAAAAACAGCAAGTACACCAAAAGAGATATTGAGTGAATTGCCAGTAAGAGCCAGTTGAGCTACCCCCATGCCTGTGTGTTCCTGGCAAGGAGTCTGTCCTGAGAAGGGGATCCAGCCGCTGCCACTCTCTGGAGAGGGAAATCAGCAGTGCCCATGCCTCCTGGGGACACAAAAGGAGACTTTTACAAGAGCAGCCTTCATGAGAACTGCTTTGGAAGGGCTACTTGAAGATGGCTTACATTGTAAATACTGATTGAATTGACATTGCCCAGCATGTCTACGAAGCAAGCAGAGTGTTTCATTACACTAATTTACACTTAGGCAGATTAATTAATTTTTGTTTCTTTCTTTGTTTCTTTCAGGTACTGCTACTCTTAGGGAAGTCATACTAACATCTTAAGGATTCTTGCCAGAAGCCTCACGGTGTTTACATCTCAAGAAATGGGATGCCAGAGGCCAAGGGAAGGATGTGTCTGTAATAAATGTATGTTCTTTTTTTCTTCCCCTAAAAAGTCTGCCTTTTGCTCGTGATCATAAAAGGGGGATTTTCCCCCATCCCAGTTCTATCTTGAACCCCAAGCCTGGCTCTCTGTCCCTTCTCATTGCCAGAGGGGAAGGGAGAGAGAGGTGCTGCATTGCGGTTGGCTGCCAACCAGGCCTAAACCACAACAATAAGCAACTTATCATACGCCCAAAGGGAAACTGTGATAGGCAAGCCTCTTGCGGTTTGCTGCATACTTGTGCCTAGCTTAGCCAGATACATAGCTGGGAAAATTCCTCATTTATCTTTACTCAACAGATACAGTTCCTCACAACACAGCCCTTCAAGGTCATTCTCATAACACAGCTGTTGTTAGCAGTCTGATCTCAGGCCTGGATTGTCCAAATCTTGCAACAAAATATCGTGGCCATTCTCCGTCAGAAATGCTTCTACATAGGGTCTCTAAATACCTGGCTCCCAGGACTCTCCTCATTGCCTGTTAATGCACCAACATGACACATGCACACAGCCTGATCTCTCCAGTTGCTGGCCCACCAGGTGCATGAGCCCCTTTGACTCGTGCTTCCCACTCCAGGGATGGGCCCTTGGACCTCTATCCGTACCAAGAGCAGACATCTCCTCACATCAGGAGGTTGTAGAGGATGGAATTCCATAAGAAGACAGGACAGACTGGAGTCATCAGTTCCATGGTATGCCTAAACCAGTACACTGATCAGCCACACTTGACCAGCTCCTTTCATCTCCATTTCCACCTGTTTTCTGATGCTTCTTTCTCCCCAAACCACCTTGGTCCTTCCCTTTCCCTACCTTTGGTTCTTTCCTAGGCATGCCACAGCAAGCCTGGCACAATCCCCAGTGCTCTCTCTGGCATCCCATAAGGACTCTCAGACCCCCAGAGGCAGAAATCCCCACCCTCAGTTGGCAAGGTCACCCTGGGAGGCTCCTCTGATTGACCCAATTGTTAAATGTCACATCCAGATATTTTGGACCTCTCTGTGAATGAGTGTGTTTCACTTTGGGTTTTAAATATTTCTCTGAAAACAGGGTGATTCTGGTCCTAATAAATGTCAATTATTTGTGTTTGTGGGAGTGTTGGGGATTAGTCAGATACAAACGTCCATGTGGGATATGTGTGAAACTGAGCACAGTTTGTCTGATCACGTGTCATAGTTTGAGCCTGGTCAGCAGCGAAACGCCACACAGCCACTCGCTCCCCCTTCTCTTCCAACAATGAGAAGGGACAGATGAGCCAGGCTTGGGGATCAAGATAGGACTGAGATGGGAAAAATCACCCTTTATGGTCACGAGCGAAAGATAGACTCGTTAGGGGAAGAAGAAAAAAGAGCATACATTTATTACAGACACTAAAAACATGTAACAGAATAGGAGGGTGAGAAGCATTGCCACATCTTGAGAACACCTTCCCCCCATCCCTCCCTTCTTCCCGGGCTCAGCTCTGCTCCCGATATCTCTACCTCCTCCCCCAGTGGCGCAGGGGCAGGGAATGAGGAGGGGGTGCAATCAGTGCCGCTGCTTCTGCCATCTTCGGTGGGGTGAGTTTCTGGAACTTGTTCCCCTGCTCCAGTGTGGTCCCCCTCTCACAGGAGACAGTCCTCCAGAATACTACAGGTGCCTAGGCACCTGTATTGGGTTTATGTGGCAAGGTTTTTAGGTAGCAGCAGGGATGGGGACATAGAGGGTTGACTTCTGTGACATGATGTCAAAACCTGCTGCATCATGTCAGATGTGGGGTGCATGAGTTGAACTGGATCCTGTTTGAGCCCAAGGGCTTCCAGCTCTGGATGAGAAGCCCACATTACCTCAGATGAATTCCTGCCCTGCATAGGGGAAACAAATCCTTTCCTTGTCCCGCTTTGTGTGTCATTTTTTTGTTTTGGGAGAGGGAAAGTACATTTTCCAGATATGGAAACTGACAGCTTTTGCAGGCAACCAAGCTCTGCTAGGCTAGACCATGCTGTAACCAGTCTCTTTCTGGTGTTGGGACAGGTACATTGGTGATTACTTCAGTTGACTTCAGAGAACATTCCCCAGGGGTGGCCCCGCTGCCTTTCGGGAGCTGTCAGCCCTCGAGCACCAGGGATCTCTCGAGAGACAGCAGCGGGGTAGAGAAAGTGGTGCCTTGGGCTGGGCTGGGCTCCAGGGACAGGAGGAGCTGATGGCAAGCGGGAAGCACAGGAGAGAGACAGCTCTGCCCGGGAGCAGCATCTTTGCGGAGCACGGCAGGGCTGAGGGCACTGCCCACGGGTGACAAGGGGAGAGGAGAGAAGTGAGAGGGATGTAAGACAGTGTGGAGTGGGAGGATGCTGAGAGTTCACTGGGGGACAAATCATCACAGCTCCTAACACGGTAAGTCTCTGGCTGCAGGTGGGTACTGGTAGAGTCTCTGGGAGGGTCCTTCTAGAGCTGGCACATCCCAGGGCTGATGCTCTCTGGAGCAGTGATTATCTGCCGAACGGTCGGGGGGACGGGGCATGTCATCTCCCTTTTCCTGGGCACGGCTGCAGGAGCGTGAAGCTGGGTGTGCAGCCAGGGGCACCCCGGGCTGTCCTTCATCACAATCACCCCTGGTAGGGCAGGGTCATTGTGCTGTTGAGGGGGTGAGGCATGGGTCAGGGCTGCCCACAGCTCCTGCTGACAGCCTGGACAGCTCTGGAGGGGAATCTTGTAAGACAGAAAAAAAGGGAGGCTTCAGCTGCAAGGGAAGGAGCCTGTGCTTTCAGTTTGCTACTCTGGGTTGGCTGGGTGAGCAGTGAGAAGCTGTAATGACTCTCACTGGTTTGGAGAAGGTACTGACAATGCAGATCTGTTTCACTGAGAGGTGAATGAGTCTGGGAGCATCAGAGCAATCCCCCACGGCTTACAGATCACCAGCATCACCAGCAGCAGGCTCGGCAGGTTTTCTCTGCCATTCCTACCTGAATTAAGAAGCACAGAGAAGGTCCTGGTCAGTGCCCTGCCCCAAGAGGTGTCTGCAGGGCAGAGCTGAGCATGCAGCATCTGGGATGGGGTCTGTGAGTGCAGGAGATGGGAACTGAGAAACCAGGCTGCCAGCAGGCACAGCTCCAGGCAGCAGAGACGTGAGCAGGGAGTGACATTTTTATCAGAAATCCTGTTTCAGGGGATCTACCAGCACCTCCGGCCATGCCCTGCAGCACAGGTCCCTTCCCCTGATGTTGGAAAATGGGTGAAGAAAAAACAGTTGTTTAGGGTAACATAAGAACTTAAGCAATCAGTTGAACACCTGCAACACATTGTCTGCTGCACAGAGGTCCTTCAGCTAGGCAAGCGTGATAAACATCTCGTGGGGAATGCCTAAATGGAGAGGCTCTGTGTGTAAATTGGGAAACTCCTAATGAGAAGCCCTTGTCCTTGGAGATTAAGGTGCTCTGAAAAAGAATGAACTAGCTGAATCTAGTTTGGAGATAAGAAGTGCAGACATAAACCAATGAAGTCCAATTCTAATATGTAGGAAAAGTTCAAGAAGGGCTCCTCTCCAAACACCACCACAGACTGCTAGAGACCACCAATGACCCCCATGGAAGCCCCTCGGGGACCTAAACTGCATGCCTTATAGCTATGTATATATGATAATGAGTTTTAGGAAATGTGATGAATAGGTATGTAACAGAGGGATATAAGCTTTGAGTACTGTAATGTACGGTGGACATGTCAGGTGGAATGATTCCCTCATGTCCCCAGCCACATAAAGTAATGCCTGCTCGTTAATGCTAAACCCAGCATGAAGGAGTTTTCATTCCCGATTTCTGTGACACTGACATCTCTCCCCTTCTCTCTCCCACCCAGCAGAGCCTCTGCCCTCACAGCCATGGAGTCCAGGCCACCAGCAGCCTCCTCGCCCCCCTGAGCGCCAAGAAGAGGTGAAGGGCATCTCTCCTGCCCCGTGCCCGTGCAGCACAGGGGCTGAGGGTGACTGCCGTGCGGTGTCACCGGCTGGGAGGTGGCGGGCAGAGCTGGGACAGGGGAAGGCTGTCCCGAATGCCTGGCTGTCTCTCTGCTGGCCTCTCCCAGCTGGGCCATTCCGACGTGTCTGCTCGTCTCTCCTCGCGCCTGTGCCGCTCCTGCTGCGGCTGTCAGGCACTCTGGGGGTGGGAGGTCCAGCTGAAGGGTCAGCACGGAGCTCGTGGGCCCTCCCACGCAGACGTGTCCATGGGAACCCGGTGTCCCAGCTCTCCTCGAAGCTGTGGGGCTCTGGGCCATGCAGCCCATGCGGGTGGGGACTGAGCTGACTTCAGGAGATGCCACCATGAGGACACTTGGTGACTCCTTGGGGTGTCCTCCCAAGCTGGTTGCTGCCCTGCAGATGGCATATCTCTCCTGCATCGTTTGTGTGTAAAACCCATTGGAGAATCCCTGAGATGCTACAAGCAGGATTATGTTGATTTGTTGGAAAAATGAACTCTGTGTCCTTGGCAAGGAGTGGGGTGCTGAGACCTTGTGAAGATTCCTGGTGGCAGGGTGAAATACTTAGTGATCTGCAGTGGATCCCTCTGCTCTCAGTGGGGTCTGATTGCTTCTCTGGGTACCTCAGGAGTGCAATCCCCCTCCATTTCAAGGGGCAGAGACAGGGCAGCCGGGAACAAGACAAACGGACAGACCAGCTCGCTTGCCCCTGCGCTAAGCCACAGCAAATCCTTTTAACTCCCAGGACTTGTGGCTGCTCATCCTGAGCACAGCAGAGATGCTCAGCATTTCTGCCTTCAGAGAAGACTCCCTAAATGAGATGGGGCTGGGGTGGGTGTGGTGGGGTGGTAGGGAAGAGCTTTCTGAAAGAAAAAACACAAACAAAAGCATGAAACTCCTTGATGCAGTCAAGTTTGCTTGGGATTGGGGGTGGAGGTGTTGTCAAGCCCTTTGATGATGAGAGGGAATTCACCTGAGAAAATCTATCAGACCTGGCCCCTACGTGCCCCCTGCTCCCAAGCAGAGCCTAGCCTAGAGCATATCCAACACATCTGGGAGCCCACAGGCCCTGCTCTTCACAGCACCCCCAGCCAGCACAAACCAGAGCAACAGCCAGGGAGCTGCACAAAGGTCCTGCCAAGCAGGAGAAAGGGAGGGGGTCTGAGGTGTGGTCACGAATGTGTGAGAGAAGTCTTTGGTTTTACCCAGAGAAGTCTGTCCTCACTTGTCACTGTCTTTTCCCTCTGGTACAGGCCCCCGGGTTCATATGGAGACCATGTCCAACAGCAGCTCCATCACCCAGTTCGTCCTCCTGGCATTTGCAGAGAGACGGGAGCTGCAGCTCTTGCACTTCTGGCTCTTCCTGGGCATCTACCTGGCTGCCCTCCTGGGAAACGGCCTCATCATCACCACCATCGCCTGCGACCACCACCTCCACACCCCCATGTACTTCTTCCTCCTCAACCTCTCCATCCTCGACCTGGGCTCCATCTCCACCACTCTCCCCAGTTCCATGGCCAATTCCCTCCAGGATACCAGGGTCATCTCCTTCTTGGCATGTTATGCCCAGGTCTTTCTCTTTGTATTTTTCCTTGGAGCAGAATATTCCCTTCTCACCGTCATGGCCTACGACCGCTACGTTGCCATCTGCCAACCCCTGCACTACAGGACCATCCTGGGCAGCAGAGCTTGTGTCCACATGGCAGCAGCTGCCTGGGGCAGTGGATTCCTCAATGCTCTGCTGCACACTGCCAACACATTTTCCCTACCACTCTGCCATGGCAATGTGGTGGACCAGTTCTTCTGTGAAATCCCCCAGATCCTCAAGCTCTCCTGCTCTGACTCAGGCTATCGCAGGGAATTTGGACTCCTTGTGTTTACTGCATTTATATACTTTGCTTGTTTTGTTTTCATTGTGCTGTCCTATGTGCAGATCTTCAGGGTCGTGCTGAGGATCCCCTCTGAGCACGGACGGCACAAAGCCTTCTCCACGTGCCTCCCTCACCTGGCTGTGGTCTCCCTGTTCATCAGCAGTGCATTTTTTGCCTACCTGAAGCCCCTCTCCTTCTCTTCCCCATCCCTGGATCTGGTGGTGGCTGTTCTGTACTCAGTGGTACCTCCAACATTGAACCCCTTCATCTACAGCATGAGGAACAGGGAGCTCAAGGATGCCGTGAAGGAATTGATCCAACGCACCTTGTTCTACCAGCAGTAACCTGCCTCACCTTCTCTGCAGAGTACCCAGAGCTTGGCTTAGGACAAGCCTCTGATTTATTTTTCCCTTCTGATAATTATCATAAGAGGTAACTGCTTGGCTTCATTCCACTTCTCTAGAGGCTTCATCTGTTGTGTCCGACCCTTTCTCAAATGCCTTGAACACTCTACCAGATCCAGCCTCCCTGAGAGCATCTCAGCAATAAAAAGGGTCTCCTGCGTGCAGTGTCTGAAGGCTGGGCTGTCCCAACTAAGCTGCTACCAAGAATAAGCCCAAGGAATTTGACTTTTTAAAATGTCTTTTCTCATTCTTTAATTCCTGCTTTGGGGTGATAAACTTCTGGCAACTGTGTGATCTATTGGAAACCAAGTGGTGCTTTCAAAGACTATTCCTGGTTTCCAGGGGCGGTGTAGGTGCTGCAGGAGCTCTCCATTACCTCTTTAGGCAGCCACATGTATAGCAGGGCTGATGGCATGTAGTCCCTGCGGAAAGGAGTCTGGAGGGGTCAGGAAAGAAAAGACACTCTCTGTGTGCCCTGGGGTGGGCAGTGAATGGACAATCAGGAGATGAGACACCCCTCAAAGGTGAGGATCACCCAGAGTAAAGCACTAAATCCAGATACCCATAAACCATGACCCTGCATTTTGGTGTGAGCCAGTGAAAATGCAGCAGGCACGGGGAAAGGAGACTGGAGAAATGTGGAAGCTGCCCGAGGATCCCCAGGGCTGGGGGTCTCCTTCTGTCCTGGGCAGCAGGGCTGGTGGGGAGGCAGAAGTGGAAGAAAGGCAGCCAGGGCTGAGGGTCACTTGCAGCATGAATGCAGGACAGACAGAGAGTGCCTGGACTCTGTTTCCTCACACCCTTTGGACCAGCTCAAGTAGTGGGAACACTGGGGAGGCTGCCATCCCTCCCTGGGATGCTCCCTGGGGCTGCTGTGCCCTTCAGAAGGTTTGGTGCTGTGGGGTGAGTGCCCAAGTCCCAGCCCACTCCTGACCTCTCCCCTGGCTCAGTCAGACAGAGCTTTTTGATCAGGTTGTCAGCCGAAGGACAAGGCAAAACATGTAGCACTGACCTGCCCGCCACAATGGTCTTACAGGTAGCTGTGAGATCCCTCACAAGCATGGGGAATTGGATGTCCCCACCACCACCTGAATTTTTGGTGTCACACCTCAAAAAGCAGTTTGCATTTCACAGGCATATTTTCTGTTTCTCCTCCTTCATGTGGTTCTTCCTGGGGATCCCCTTTGGGTCTTTTCCTCTTTGTTCCAACACACATGGCCTTCCCAAGTTGGCATTTTGCCCTGGTTTTCCATTTTTGTAGCCCACATGGACTGTGTCTTCCTGCACAGTTCAAAGCCCAGACTTGGCCCCAGTAACCTTGCATGGCCGGTCTGGGATGTGGGGGCCTCCCGGTCTGGCTCACTGGGCTGGACCCCTCTTTACACGTGACAGGATTTGTTATGGGGGCCCCTTGGAGTGTGACACAGTGGCAGTGTCCTCCTCTCTCCTTGCACCTCTGGTCTCTATGTGAAACATTCTAACTCAATTCTAACTCTATTTTCCTTTGTGGGTTTCCTCCATGCAGTAATTAGTAAGGTGAACCTCACCATCAATCTTACTGAACCTTATCAAGCCCCTATCAAAACTTTGTTCAGTTCCATCGCACTTATGGAACTCTGTCAATTTAGTACTTTACCTCAATAAAACATATTGCTGCTTCCCTCTTTTGAATGAGGTGCATTCTGCTCTTCTCCAACACCATGGGGGGCCAAGGTCCTTCTTTTCCACTCTCTCCTAGTAGGACCCCTAGGAGGAAGAACATTTCTCTGTGTTCATTGCTTAAAAGAATGGTGAAGGAAGTTCAGCGAGGTGAACCACGGAGGTGTGTGTTTCTGAGTGTATTAATATTCCCTAAATGTGCTCTGTGCCTTCTGGCAGTTGAGAAATGCCTTCTTGCTGAGGGCAACATTGCTGATGCTTACAGAACCCCTTCTGACTGTGCAGACGAGGTGCTCCACAGGTGTGCTTCTCTCATAGCGTGCATTTGAAGGCAGAGGCCAGGTAGCCAAAAATGAATATCGTACTGGCAATGAGCCTTTCCAAGGTTGTTATGAGCCAGACTGGGAATGCAGGGAAGCATAAAGGTTCTGTGGTCCCCTTGGGTTAAATTAAAGTGAAATGACACCAAATGACTGGTTAAAATGTTTTACTTGCAGTAGAAACAACTTAAACTTGGAAAAGGATAGCAAGCAATGTGGCCTCTTATTAATAAACCTGTAAGGAAGAAAAGAAAGGAAGAAAAGGAAAAGGGAGAGAGAGAAAGAGAGTCAAAATATGTGGATCACTACCCCAAGTTCCAGCATTTTCTCAGGTCTGGTAATCTTGAGTGGTAGGTGCACCCCCAGCAAACTTTTCTGTTGCCATTTAAGTTCATTTTCTCTGCTGATGTTCATACTAAACAAGGAGAGGCAGGTTCTCCTCCAACTCATTTCCATGAGAGATGAGGAAAAGGTGGAAGGTGGGTTCTGTGTGTGCATGGAAGGGGGATCAGGTGCCCCTACCCCTTTGTCAATTGAGTCAGTGGTTGTGCTCGCCCCAACACCATTGATTTTTTCCTCAGTTTTTGCTTAGGTCCTTCTGGTGCTGATTCTTTCTCTCTCTTATCACTCCTTTAACCTGAACATATGGTTTCACTCAATTTGTTTCCCTTCATTGAGGCTTATCTAAGGAATTTGGCAATACAACCATGAGGGAGTGGAGCTGTGCACCCTTCAATACACTCCATGCTTCCTTGGGTGGTGTTCCATAGACTGATCACAATGGCCAAAGCTTGTCAAATTTTTCTGTGTTTATGACTGTTTGAGGCAACAGTTCTTTCAGTTTCTTACACATGGCTGCCTGCAAAATCCTACGTTGGGCTCACCTAGGGTCGGGTGGTGGTGAGAGGCTGTCACTGCTGGAGGAAGAACCATGGACGACTGCCACGGGGTCTGTGCTGGGCAGACATTTCCCCACCCTGAACAACCACCCTGGTCCACGCAGTGCCTGCACCATGGGGCTGTGGGGCCATGTGGGGCAGCAGGACTTGGCCAGCTCAGCTGAGGAGGTCCTCCCTGCTCTGCCCACTGCCACCCATCGAAACTGCCACAGCCCCTCTGTGCTGGGCGATGAGGTTTCTGTGGGTGCCCTTCTGTGAGCCGCGTGGGCACCCACAGGGTGTGTCTCTGCTTGGAGCTGGTCGCCTTGGCCTGCCTGCACGGTCCTGGCAAGGCTTGGCCTTGGAGATGGGCTGGGATAGTCCTCAGCCCATGGCATGAGTGCCAGACTAGGAATGACTCCTGCAGAAGAGCTCACATTGTGCTCAGCGCATGGGTGAGCCCTTCAAGATGTTCTCACACCAGGATTCTTCTTGGTACAAAGGGGAACCATGGCAGCCTGGAGTGATTTCTGCTGGATGGAAGCTGTGAGGGTTGCACAAGCACTCACAGGTAGAAGGAAAATTTTTTAAAAGGAAAAATTTATTGGGCTCTAATGATGTCAGTGCAGTGAGGGTGCATACAGGCTCAACTCTGATACCCAACTCCACCACCGTTACGACCAAAGAAGAAAACAGCTTCATACTGACCCTCAGACCTGATGTTCCATAGCTCCTGCCTAAGCTGGTCTCCAAGCCCATACTCAGACAACTTGTGCTAGATCAAGTGCACCAGGCCTTGTCTCCATGAGTTTGGAACATCTCTATTGACCGAGATCCCACCATCTCCCCTGGGCCCTTGCTTGGCTGCTGGTCTCTGAGGGATTTCTCTAAAAAAACCCAACCCTCAAAACCAAACAGCCCACTTAGCCTCTCCTAGTACACAAAGTGCTCCAGGCGCCAACCATCTTTCCAGCCTCTGCTGGACTATTCACAGCCTGTCAAGGTCTTTCTTGTGCTGGGGAGACCCACACTGGACACAGCAATCCTACTGGGGTCCATGAATAAGGGAGAAGAGTCACTTCCCTTTCCCTGATGGCTGTGATTTAGCTAATCCAGACATTGATAAGGTTGGCCTGCCTTTTCCCAAGGGCACACTGCTCCCTCCTGTCCCACTTGTGCACCCAGACTCCCAGGTCCTTTTCTGCAGAGCTGCTGTCCCCAGCCTGGCCTCTTGTCTGGAGTTGTCCCAGCACAGTGACAGGATGAACACTGGCATTTGTCTTCAACTTTGTGTGGATCCCAGGCAGACCTTTTCACTGAGGGCTACTGCATCTACCTCTCTCCTTATCCAAAGGGCCCATCATCTCATTGTAAATGGTATTCAGGTTGGTCAGGCAGAATTTGTCTTTATTCAGTTTTTACTGGAAGTTCCAAATCCCCTTCTTCTCCTTCAGGTGCTTGGAAATGGCTTCCAGGAGGATTTGCTCCATCACTTTCCCAGGGACAGACGTGAGGCTGAGCAGCCTGTAGATCCCTCATCTTCCTTTTTGATCTTCATGAGGATGGGTGGCATGTTTGCCTTTTCCCAGACATCAGGAACCTCCTTGACTGCCATGGCCTTTCCAGGGTGACAGAAGCAGCCACACACTGACCTTGGCCAGCACCCTCAGCACCCTTGGCTGTAACTCACCCCATAGAGGACCCACAGAATCATGTATGGCCAACCAGCTTGCTGAAAGACTCTCCACGTGTTCTTGTTCACTAGGTCCACTCCTTCACTGAGTTTTGGGCCCGCTTTTCTTTTTTTAGCCTTGCTGTGGCTGCCAACACCCTTACCGAAGTCCCTTTTGCTACCTTCTGCATCCCTTGCCAGTTTGAGCACCAGTTGAGCTCTGCCTTTCCTAGCTCCATCCCTGCATGTACAGACAAGGTCTCTGTGCTACCCCAGGGCAGCCTGAACCCCTTCAGCCCTCTGTGCATCTCCACCCCGTCCCACAGGCAGGCTGGTGGCAAGAGGGTGGCATCTGGGGACAGCACAGCAGTGCTGGGAGCAGGGGCACCAACAAGGAAAGGGGGTGTGTGAGCCATGCCCTGGGCTGCACACAGGGGCACTAGGTGGTTGGTGCCTCAGTGGTTGGCCAGGCTGTATGGGCTTGGAGTGGATGCCAGCTTGAGAGTAGGAGCGCTGGGAGTTCCATGGAATTCCAGTGAAAATGTGGCTGCAGGAAAAGCAAGTGGGCAGGCTCAGGCACAGGCAACTGCAGTGGCAAGTGTGGACAAGAAAGTGTGCTGGCCTCCTGCCATGGTTGCTCAACTTCATCCATGAAAGCCCATACGGTTTTTGTGTTTCAACAGGTTTGGCCTTGAAGATGAAATGGAATTGTCTCCTTTGTATCAGCCCTTAGGAAGCCCTGCCAAAGCATCTCCAAATTCAGTGCTGGCAGGAGGATCTCCTATAGACCCCTCTGGTCTGAGCCTCCTCCAGATGTCTGCACCCCTGGGCTGGATGCTCTGCCTGGCACGGGAGGATCAGGCCACTCTCCTTGTACCCACACCATCTCCACCTTGGGAAAGAAACACCTCTAAGATTCGAAGACACGCTTCAGGCCTGCCCATTGCTCCCCCCCCCCCACTTCTCTGGATATCCAGAATGACCTGAGGGGTGCTTGGGCTCCTCTTTAATAGGACATAACCAGAGTCTTCACATTTGTCTCAGGACAACAAATGGCACCATCCAGACCCCAAACTCACCTGCTGCAGGTCCTGTACTACCCAGTGGTGATTGGTGTCAGGACCAACTGCCACTCCCAGCTGTACTGCTCAGGGCTGTGGTCACACTACCGGATGACATTTTGGGCACCAAAAAGGAATATTGTGGTTTACCCGCAGCTGACAGCTAAGCACCATGCAGCCACTCACTCATTATTCCCACATCTCCCCTGGTGGGATGGGGAGGAGAATCAGAAAAAAAAAAAAAAAAACAACAAAAAATCCTCATGGGTTGGCATAAGAAGAATTTAATAATTGAAACAAGATGTAGTAATAATAATCATATTAATAATAATAATAGAAATAGTTGCAATAATTGTAATGAAAAGGAAGATAAGAAAAAGAGAGGAATAAAACCAAAGAAAAAGACAAGGGGTGCCCAGTGCAATTGCTCTGTACCCACTGATCCATGCCCAGCTGGTCCCCCCAAGCAGTGATCCACATCTCTTGGCCAACTCACTGCCTTCCTCCCTCTTGTTTATATACAGGGCCTGATGTCCTGTGGTATCAAATAGCACTCTGGCTAGTTTGGGTCAGATGTCCTGGTCATGCTCCCTCTTAGTTTCTTGTGACCCCCCCTCACTGGCAGCATGGGAAACTGAACAATCCTCGACTTAGGATAAGCCCTACTCAGCAACAACTAAAGCATCCTTGAGTTCTCAACATTGTTCTCACCCTAAACCCAAAGCACAGCACTGTGCCAGCTGCTAGGAAGAAAATTAACTCTGTCCCAGCTGAAATCAGGACTTTGCAGATTGCCTTTCTTGGTAAGCCTGGCTCCCTGCAACCCTTATTGTCAAATAGGCAAGTTCTTATGGGCCCCACTGCCCTCTGCATCTGACATGCACACCAGCTGGTTGGATCATTTGTCCTCTGTGACCAAAGTCCATGGGTCATGCTCATGATCCAGGCCTTTTGCAAGCACCAGTTTCCTTCCTGTTGTTCTTTGCAGTCACGTGAACTAGGATCAGAAATGTCAGGCTGTGCTCTGCCTGTTGTGACAAACTGCTCAGCCCTCGTCACGATCTGCCTTCAACCAAAAAGACTTTTCAGTGTGCAAAACATTCTTGTCGGGGTGGCTTCTGCGTCCGTGCCTCCGCTGCCTGCTGGCAGGATCTTGATGCAAGTTTTGGAAATCAGCAAATGCTGATTTTTGTCACTTTTATCCCCAAACTTGACGTTGTCATTGCCCAATAAGGAGTGGTACTGACCTTCTGAGGCACATAGATTTAGGTCAACCTCGCTGCTCATTGTCTTCCTGTGAAGTTCAGTGTGACTGAGGATGAGCTAGCTCATCGTTACAGTAGTGCTTTCCACCTTCGTCATCACTTCCATTAAATGAGCATTTCTTTTTCTTACCCATACTGCCATACATCCACTCAAGTTGTTGTCCTCTCAGAGGAACCATCTGCACACATGCCTTAAATGCTGATGTGCTGGAGCTTCAGTGCACAGGGACCTTGAGATACTTGGGGCTTTGGCCAGCAGGAACCTCAAGTTGTACAAGGAGAAGGGGCAAAGTGGGACTGGACCGGCAGAGGAGTGAGTCTGAGGAGAAGGCCCTGGGCACTGTGAGTGATGCCATATGTGCTGCTGGTAAAGGCTCACCATGAATAGAGCCAGCTCCTGCATACGGAGCTGCACTGTAGCATGACCATCGAGACACAGGGGAGTTATCATCCCCCTCGACTCAGCACTGGTGTGGCCACACCTGTAACATACTCCTGGTCTTCCCATTCTGAGGAGCAGGAAGGAATGGGAGAGTGCCCAGAGGATGTCTGCAAAGGTGGGTTTAGGGAGCATGAAGCACATGAAGTGTGTAGAGTAGCTGAGGGACCTGGGCTTCCTTGTCCTGATGGTGTGGAAGGTCGTGCGGGAGTAAAAAAGTAGCTTGAAATTAGGAGTTTGGGGTGGTTTCAGAGATGGTGGAGCTTTTCTTTGTAGTGGGAAACCACCTGAGAAAGGAAAAGCATCACAAAGTGCAGCTTGGGAGGTTGAGACTGGAGAGGAGGAGAAAAAAATGTCCCTTAAAGGGTAATTGCTGTGGTGCCAGAGGTCACCCAGAGCCTGGATCAATGCAGTGCTTTGTGTTCCAAGGAACAGGCAGGGAGGAAGGAGAGATCTCAGGAAAGGCAGGGAGATGCCATAGGTTGGGTGTCCACAGCCTGGGGGTCTCTGTCCCCTTGGCTATGGCAGTTGTCTCTGCTACCAAGGCCTGAAAGGAGACATGATAATCGCATGGAACTGGGGCCTCGTGGCTTCCTTGCAGCCCCCCAGGGAGGCTGGGAGCTGTGGTACCACTGTCCTCCACTCAGCATTGCCCACCCCACCCCACAGTGCCCCAGGAAGAGCCCTGAGCCAGTGTGAGGGACGGGATCCCCCTTCTTGGGGCTGACCACTTGGCATGATAAAATATATCAAGTTTTACTTAGCATCAGCTCCCCTTGCACAGTGCCTTTGCCTACCTGTACTCACAGCCTCCAATTTTCTTCTCTAACTAATCCATGGGGACACCTGGTCTGTAATGGGCCTCAGAGGGGCCAATTAACACTCCAAGACACTTTGGATTTTGCTTCTGACTTTAACCCTTCAGAGGTTGGTTCAGGTCCTCTCAGTATCTGAGGTTCAAGCACCAAATACACCCCGGGTCTCATTAAAATGCAGAAAACCTGAATGAGCCACATCTCTTCCATCAATTATTTCAGGACTTCCAGGCTTGTACAGCTAATTGGAGAGGCTTCAGGAGTCTACTTAAAGTGGAAGATTTTAATGACAACTTCGTAAATATTTTTTTTTTCTTTGTTCATTTTGAAGGGGTTTTTAATCCTTTCTTAATTTTACAGAAGTGAGAGAAGCTTTCTCCAATTCTGATGGTCTTCTACGGAGGACAGGAAATGTAGCAACAGCTGTCTCCTCATGGTCCCCCACTGTATGGGCAACTTTCCTCCCCACCTCCCCTGCCCCACCATTTCCCTCAGGGGCTGCCTGGGACTTGCATTCTTCTACATCAGACTTCCTCACTGATGTTCACAGCTGAATGTTACAGCTCCTTTGCACCAATTCCCACCTGATTTACCCTGAGACTTGACTGTAAATAGTCACAGGAATCTTATTAATTTTGAAGAAACGGAAGTAAAATATGAAACAAATTATTAAAAAACAAACAAACAAACAAACAACAATGAAGTCCTCAACTGTATGCCAAGTCCAAGCCTCCACTAAGGTCTACCTTCCTCAAGCGATGACCATAAAAGGAATACTCTAGACAAATAGATAGGAAATTATAACTATACGCACAATTAGCAAGTTGGCTAAAAGAGAGTTTGGCAGTTTAAATCAACTTTTCCACCTTCTTGGCCAAATTTCTAGTCCAGAGCCTTGTTACGACCTCATGCCTCTAGTGATCTCCCTGCCTATCTTCCTGTGCCTCCTTATTCCATGCCCACCTCTAGCAAATTAATTTGGGGTGTTGTGGGTAACATTTTACAGTCAACAGAAAAATCATTTGTCAATGTTCAAAGCATTTCTGAGGTATAACTGAGAAAGAAATGCACTTGTGTTACATCATGTGGTTGTTAACATCATTATATTTAGCAAAACCCATCGTCGAAACAGCCTGTTCTAAAAGCCCCCCTGCGACTGGACAGAAATTAAGATGCAAGAATAAACTAATTATAGTTGCTGCACTCTAACAAGCTCCCAGGGGAAAGTTACTGAGTCTGGAGAGCTATGGGAGGAATAAAGAGTCTTTGGGGTTTAGTGGGGCATGCTGAGGGGTTTGGGTGAGGAAGCTCCCTCAGGAGATTGACGTGAGCCTCTCTGGGGGCTGATTAGAGCAGAAGAACAGAGGCAAGTGACTTCAGGGTGACAAAGAAAGGAGACAGAGACATCCTGTGTCGTGTAGCCCCTTGGATGTGCCCTGCCAAGGGGCTCAGTGCTAATTCCCAGCCCATCTGAATGGTGATGCCTTTGGTCATCAGCAGCTGAGGTTTTCCCCCGGTCACTCTGAGGACAAATACACGCCGAGTGCCACATTCCTTGCCCCTCAGGCCTGGCACTTCGCAGCTCCCCCTAAACCTTTGTCTATACCCTAACACCTAACCCTGAAAGGTGAGCTCTCATCCTTAGCCCTGCCCTGATCACTGAAGCTGAAACCCTCACCAGATACCTGAAATCTAAGCCCTACCTACCTCCCTAATCCTTTCCCTCAACACCCCTCATCTTCAACCAAGTCCTTCCTGGGCTGGCCTAACCCTGGGCAACAGCCCTTGGTGGGGTGCAGCTCAGCAGAAAAGGCCCTGCGGGTCACTGGTGGTCAACAAGCTTCACATGAGTCAGCGGTGACGGCTGGCAACCCAGAAGGCCAACAGCATCCTGGCTGTCTGAAGAGGAGCATGGCCAGGAGATGAGGGGAGAGGGATTCTCTCCTTCCATTCAGTGCTTGCTAGACCACATGCCCAGTACTGCACTGAGTTTGGGGCCTCCTGCCCCCAGTACAGGAAGGACACTGATCAACTGGAGCAAGCTCAGTGAAGAGGCACCAATACTGTCAAGGCATGTGTAGACGTGCAGGGGGCTGGAGAGCTTCCCACCTGAGGAAAGGCTGAGGGAACACTCTCCAGTATGGAGACGAGAAGGCTTTGGGAAACCTTGTAGGAGCATTTCAGTACCTGTCAGGCAGCTTAAGAAAATAGATCCAGGCTCTTCATTGTGGTGGATGGTGGGAAAAGGAGAGGCAAGGGACAAAAGTGGAAAGAACGTTCAGGCAGGAGATGAGGACCATGAGGTCATAACCATGAGGTCACTTACACACTGGAAGAGGTTATCTTGAGAGGCTCTGAAACCCAGACCCTTGGAGGTTTCCAAGCCTCCTTTCCCCCTACATATGGTCTTCCAATATTGAACAAAACGCTCTGGCTCAGAGAAGAATGAAGCAAAAGCCTATGGCACCAGCATGAGCTCTTCCTCCCCTTCTCTTCCCTGTGAGAGGGGTCTGCCACCAACCCCACATTCCTTCACCCTCAGCTTTTGCAGCTGTACGCTCCTGGCCTGCTCACTTGACTTTGCAACCATCACCTTTGTATTTAAGGCCCAACACATATCTTGTCACTCCCGCTGTAAGCTGGCACCCACCCCGCAACTGGAGCCCACCTGGCCACAGGGGCAGGGAGAGGCCAGGCCCACTTTGATTGCACTGGGCACAGCTTTTTCCTGGGAACGTCCCCAAGGAGCTCTCCTCACGTGTGTCAGGCTGTGACCTGGCACGGGTGGCACAGGGACAAGGGCTGCTGGGGCAGGGCTGAAATAGCTCAGCTGGGAGAGCATTAGACCGAAGTTCTAAAGGTCCCTGGTTCAACCCCGGACTTCAGCAATGTTTTTCTCCCTTAGGGTCTTGCAGAGCCCGTCTGCCTTTGTCCATCCTGCCCTGGCCCTCCTTGCTCCTTCCCCTCTTGCCAGGGCACTGCCCGTGTGCTGTATCTGCACATCTACAGGTTAGAAGAGCCTTCCTCTTGCACCACAAGCCCCCAGCCTTCCCCTGAGCAGGACTCTCCACTCAGTGTGTCTTTGGGGTGTTCTCCAGCTGGGTCTCCTTCCCTGCTCCACAGGGATCGGGATCTCTCCACTGAGGGGTCTCTGCAAAGACTCTGTCTCTCTCCTCATGGTCATTCTCACTGGTGCACAGACTGCTCCCCTCCTCACACACATCCTTCACCTCAACCTCAGTTCCCAGACAGGGGCACACTGCCCACAGGGAGACCACCATCCCCCCAGTCCCTGGGAGAGGCACTTCTTGCAGCTGAGCAGCACAATTGTCCCATGTTTACCACCACGAAGACACCACCCCTGCGTGTGGTCAGGCTCTCAGCCTTGGAGTTAACAGCTGCCCATGCTCAGCCACCCTGCCACGGAGACCCCAGCCAGGGCTGTCCCAGGGCACTGCTTTGCTGTCAGGACAGGCCTCAGCACTGGAGGAGTGGGGAGGTCCCTGAGCCCACCCCACACCCGCAGCCCCAGGGAGATGGAAGCCTGCTGTCCACCTCACCTCCTGGGATGCTGGTGGGAGGAGTGGTACAGGGCAAGGCCCAGTGACTGGAGGAGGGGTTATAGGATTTCTGCCCCTGTGTGCCCCCCACACACACCCTGGGGTGCCATCAGAGCCTGGGGGCACCTCACCCCAGGGAGGGAATTTCCCTCACCCTGTTGCACTGCTCCTGCTGTGGAGTTGGGGACAGACATGGCAGAGAGGGGTGTTGTCCTGGGGGGCAGAGGAGGCTCAGGGGTTTTCTCTTCTCCATCGACCTAGGCCAGAATGGGCCAGAGCATGGGAGAAGTGCCTGCAGCAAGAGGCTCCTCCTGCCCCATTTCCCTGCAGAGATGGTAAAGGGGCAGCACTCTGCAGTGCAGTCCTAGGGCAGGATCAGGCCCCAGTGGATAGCTAGTCCTGACTTCCCCCATCTCAGGAGGCTTCAGGTGCTGTTTTCTGCAGAGGGTCCCAGGGTACCTGGGGGACAACGGCACTGTGATTGGCACAGACACATCATGGGAGGAGAGTGTCTCTCCTGCTGGCAGGTTTCAAGGGGACTGTAGCTCAGTGGCCGAGCAGCTGCTTTGCATGGGGGAGCTCCTGGGTTCCATCCCCGGCACCTCCAGGGGTGCTGTTGCCCTGACTCCCCAGCCACAGGCAGGTGTGGGATGGAGTTCAGGCTCTGGTCATCTCCAGGCCCTGTGGGTCCTGTCCTGCACAGCCAGGGCTTGGCTTTGAGGGCAGGAGGGTGGTGGCAGGGCTGGGTGTGCTGCCTCGGCCGAGCACCGTCCTGGAGGAGAAGCGGGCAGCTGTGCTGGACCTGAGCTCAGGTCACTGCCTGGCACCACAGAGCCACCCCACCCTGATGTATGAATGAAGAAGCATTAACCAGATGATTTCTCAAGAAAACATTGACTAGATAACTACCTTGCGAATGAATGAGAGAAAAACAGGATGATCCCACCATTGTCCTTGAGATAAGGAAGGAACTTACTGAGCCACCAAGATAAAGGAGCCGCAAGTTAGCAACAAACCGCATCCAACAAGGCCTGAAGGACGAGATGTGCGTAACTACAGAACTGAGTCTGCCCAAAAGCAAGGGTCAGCTAGCGAACACAGTGAAGAAGACTACAAGCCTTCATCAGAAGAGCCCTGCCCACGACCACCAAGAGACATTGCACAGGCGTGATGGGGAGGGACTTGGGGCGGGGGATATGTTAATGATTTCTCAGAATTAATTGTAATATTCCCTCCCTATTCCCGGAATTATAATGCATATGTATTAGGACTGATGAATATGTAACTTTGGTATCATAAACTTTGGTATCATAATTTTGGTATCATGGGGCTGCTTTTGGCTCCAGGGCACGCACGCTGTGGAGGAGCGATCCCCCGTGAGCCCAGCGCTGAATAAACATACCTACTTTATAACCTTACTGGTTGTAAAGTCATCCTTCTGCACGTCAGTATTTCCCTCATAATTAATGGGGGCACAATCTCCTGAACTTCAGACATTGTCCACCATCCTTCTAGATTTTTCTCTGCACTCAGGAATTGATCTAATTTTTCATTTTCTTTTGAATATGTTGGTGGTTCCTTAGGGAGAATTACAGTTTTAGTAGGAATTACTGCCATTTGTAACCCTCATTGTTGCTGCATTCTTAGCAGCTGGGTCTGCCAATCTATTTCCTTCTGCTACTTTTGTATTTCCGGAGTGATGTGCTTTACAGTGCATGACTGCTATTTGGGCCGGTTTCTGAACTGCCAGTAACAATTGTAAGATTTCATTTTGATGCTTAATATTTGCCCCCTGGGAGGACAATAGTCCTCGTTCTTTCCATAGAGCTCCATGGACATGGACTACTCCAAAAGCATATTTTGAATCTGTCCATATATTCACTTTCTTTCCTTTGCTTAGTTCCAGAGCTTGTGTTAAGGCAATCAGTTCTGCCTTCTGTGCTGACATAGTGTTGGGCAGTGCATTTGTCTCTATCATGGTATTTTCAGTTGTTACCGCGTATCCTGCGTAGCGAGTTCCATTCTGTACAAAGCTACTGCCATCCCTGACCAGGGTCACTCACATTCAGGGTTTTCAAGAGGGACATCCTTCAGATCTTCTCGGCTGGAATACATGTGCTCAATAGTCGTTATGCAGTCATGCTCGGGTCCTTCTTCTTCCTGTGAAGCACTCAGAAAAACTGCAGGATTTACAAGGTTAGTTGTTTTTAGGACCACATCATCTTGTTCCGTAAGGATTACCTGATATTTCATCATTCTGCTGGGGATAACCAATACCCCCCTTTTTGTTCCAGCACTGTAACAGCCATATGTGGAACACAAACCATGAGGATTCTTCCCAAGGTGAGCTTTCTGGCTTCTTGTATCAGTATTCCTGTTGCCGCTACTGCCCGCTGGCAGGAAGGCCATCCTTCGCTCATCGTGTCCAGTTCTATAGAATAGTACCCCACAGGTCTCTTCCAGCTTCCCATCCTCTGGGTCAGGGCTCCCAGGGCAAGGTGCTGTCCTTCATGGACAAACAACTGGAAGCCTTGAGTTAAATCAGGCAATCCTAAAGCTGGTGCTGACATTAGAGCTTGTTTAAGTTTTTGAAAGGCCTCTTGTTGTCGATCCCACATGAAAGGAACAGACCTCTGGGCCTCATATAATGGCTTGGCTATCAAGCCAATATTCATAATCCAGAGATGGCACCACCCAGCCATTCCCAAAAATGCTCTTAATTCCTGCACAATTCGGGGTTCAGGAATGGCACCAATTGTTTCCTTTCGGTCAGTTCCCAACTTCCTCTGTCCCTCTGAAATCTCAAAGCCTAAATATATTACAGTTTGGCTTGTTATTTGGGCTTTCTTCTTAGACATCTTATATCCATTAAGTCCCCAAAAGTTTAAGAGTTCAATGGTTACCTGAATACAGGTTGACTTTTTTTCAGTATCTACTAAAATGTCACCCATGTACTGTAAGAGCAAGTGTTCTGCTCATGGGGTCACTGTTTTTTTCCTTTGTCCAGATCTCCAATTCCTTCTCTAGCTGGCTACTGAAGATTGCTGGCTATTCTTAAATCCTTGGGGTAGTCGTATCAATGTCAGTTGTACTTTACCCCCTGTTTGTGGGCTCTCCCACTCAAAAGCAAACAGTTTTCAACTTTTCCATTCCAGGGATATGCAAAAGAAAGCATCTTTTAAATCAAGCACTCTAAACCACTGATATGTTTCTTTAAGGGCAGTCAGTAAGGTATACGGATTTGCCACTACCGGGTGGATGTCTTTCACAATATGATTTATGTCTCCCAAGTCCTGTATCAAGCTACACTCACCCATGGGCTTCTGTATTGGCAAAATAGGGGTATTATATTCTGACTCACACTCTTCTAAAATCTTATATTGAAGAAGTTATCAATCAGCTTCCTAATTCCCTGTTCTTTGATCTTAAAAGGTTCCTGAACCTTTTTATCCTTTATCATGAGAGACATCACTTGATTAATCAGCCCACATTCTTTTGGCCAACTCGGATGCTGTCTGAGCTGTGTGACCATACAGGGTGAGGACACGCTCCTGTGTGTGTGTGGGACAGAGACCAGTCTCCTGGAAGGGAGCTGAGACATGCAGGTGTAGGAGACAGGAGGCTGCTCTGTTCCCTTGGTGGCACAGACAGACGGACAAGGTGCCTCAGGGTATTTCTCACACCCCAATCTCCCATTGGCCATTTCCAGCTCTGTCCAGTTGATCCAGTTTATGGGTGGTTTTGCTCTGTGGTCATCTCCTTCCTCCTGCTGGTCCTGGTGCCTGTGGCGGGGGAAGAGCCAGCCCTGCCCCAGCCTCTCTTCTTGCCCAGCCCTTGGCAGACCCCAGAGCAGGGCTGAAAAACTAGTCATGATAGGACAGAGAGGAAGAAGGCAGAAATCAAGCAAGCAATTGGGACAGAATTTCAATAATGGTCACCACCATGGGCCCGTGGAACCCTGTGTGGGGAGGTGTCCAAATGTCTTGAGGTTTCAGTGGTGGGCGGTCGTGGTCCCGCGTGCACAGGTCTTGTCTGGATGGCCCTTTTTATACCCATTCAAGTCTGTGGTTTCCATGATGACGGCATGTACCTGCAGTCCCCACACACTCCTGCACATGCGCACACACTACATGCCCATCCCGCTCTTCACGTGACGTCACATGGTAACATTCTAGGGGACTTCTCTGCGACCTTGCAGTCATCGTTGTATGACAGCAGTCCTCAAGGTAAGCAACTCAAGGCAAACAGTCCAGAGTTCAACTTCTCACAGTCTTTGAGACAAACAGTTCATAGTTCATTCTCTCACATCATCACACATGGGCACAGCCCAGCCCCTGCTCTGCTGGGCCTTAAGGTCTCTGGCAGGAGGCCTGGCTGTGTGAGGACACTGCTGTGTGCCCACACCCTGCACACTCACACTGCTCAGTACTCCAATGGTGTTTTCATCTGCAGGCCTCTTTCCTGGGCATGTTCGTGAAAGCAGCTTTGGAACAAGACCTGTGCCTTCAGGCAGTGCCCTGAGAAGATCACCTTTCTTCATGGAAACGCTGTTGTGGAGGCCAGTTCTGTCCCAGAAGTTCCCACTGCCTGTCCCTGCCTGCGGTCACAGAGCTCCCACCCAGCAGGAATGGGACCAAGCTGCCAGAGCACTCTGGCCTTTCACCAGTGCAAAGGCTGAGAATAAGAGAGTGGAAATGGAGAGTGAGCAGTTTGGGAAACAACAAGCACTGGTGCTCCCTGGCACTGCTGCTTTGCCAGGACACTTTTCCTCTCCACTGCACACAGACACCTTCCCAGTATCTCAAGAGAAGGTTTCAAAGAAGGACCTCAGGCAAGTCACTATAGAGCTCTTTGTTTAAACACACAGACAGCATGTCTGCTTATTTACAAAACCTCTATGTAAAATGGAATTTGGAAAGATAAGTAATTATAAATGCCAGAAAGAATGACATTCCTTATTAGACAACATCACGTCAAGTAAAACAAAAATACACACCTCAAATCAACAACCTAAAACAACAGAACCTGAAAGACAGATGGAATTTGCCCATAATGAGCTACATTGTGAGTGATTTGAGGGAGATGACAAGCAGTTTCTGATTTTGAAAATCATCCAGTCATCAGTTTCCACAGTGCCTCTTTGATCTCCTGGTTCCTCATGCTGTAGATGAGGGGGTTCACTGCTGGAGGCACCACCGAGTACAGAAATGACACCACCAGGTCCAGGGATAGGGGAGGAGATGGAGGGCGGCTTCAGGTAGGCAAAGATGGCAGTGCTGATAAACAGGGAGACCACAGCCAGATGAGGGAGGCACGTGGAGAAGGCTTTGTGCCGTCCCTTGCTCAGAGGGGATCCTCAGCACCACACGGAAGATCAGCGCATATGACAAAATGATGAAAACAAAGCAAACAAATGAAAAACAGACAGCAACAACAAGAATCCCAACTTCCCTGAGGTAGGAACCTGAGCAGGAGAGCTTGAGGATATGTGGGATTTCACAGAAGAACTGGTCCAGGCTGTTGCCATTGCAGAGTGGTAGGGAAAAAGTGTTGGCAGTGTGCAGGAGAGAATTGAGCAACCCAGTGCCCCAGGCAGCTGCTGCCATGTGGACACAAGCTCTGTTGCCCAGGAGGGTCCCGTAGTGCAAGGGTTTGCAGATGGCAACGTAGCGGTCATAGGACATGATGGTGAGAAGATACAACTCTGTTGAAGCACAGAAAAAGAAGAAATAGACCTGTGCAGCACATCCCAAGTAGGAAATGTCCCTGGTGTCCCAGAGGGAATTGGCCATGGCTTTAGGGAGAGTGGTGGAGATGGAGCCCAGGTCGAGGAGGGAGAGGTTGAGGAGGAAGAAGTACATGGGGGTGTGGAGGTGGTGGTCGCAGGCGATGGCTGTGATGATGAGGCCGTTGCCCAGGAGGGCAGACAGGTAGATGCCCAGGAAGAGCCAGAAGTGCAGGAGCTGCAGCTCCCGTCTGTCTGCAAATGCCAGGAGGAGAAATTTTGTTCCTGAGCTCTTGTTGGACATAGGTTTTCTCTGGGCATGGAGAGTCATTCAAACAGATGAAGGGAGAGAAGGTATTAGGACTAACTTCTCTAAGCAAACCTTACTCCATTTCCAGCAAAATCCCCAGCCCCCAGACTCTATCCTTCCAGAAGTCCCTTCCTGCTGCTCCCTGGCTAGATCTCTGCAGTTTGCTGGCGGAGGGTCCAGTGGGGAACAAGGGATTCTGCTGTGGGCTCTGCAGGAGTCAGTCCTGCTGTGCCCCAACAGGCAGAGAGGAACCCACAGTGATCGCTCCTTAAATCCCCTCATGAAATCACAGAGATTTCAGCACTGTCCCTCAGGGCACCCGGCTGCAGAGCAGAGCTGTGGGGCTCTGCTTTTCTTGCTTTTTCCCCTCTTGCCCTGTCCTACCTGAGCAGTGAGGTTTGAAGGCAGACAGCCTTGATATTTCTGCTACACTCAGGAGTTCTGTGGAGATCCCAGGGATGCAAACGGACAGACCCTCAGTGCAGAGTGAGGAGAGCCACTCTGTCCATCAGACTTGCTCTCAACTGCCCTGGGCTTGTACCTCTTGAATCTGGAGGAGTGTCACCCCGAGCTCTGCCCTTGAAAGGAAACTCCATGCTGCTGAGAGCAGAGGAATCCACATTAAAAATCCCCTCCCCATGGAAGATCTCTGAGCTTTTAGATTGCTAGCAGATGGGGTGTTTGGTAAAATGGTCAACTTCCTCTACAGCCTATGGAGAGCTTTTCCCAAGAGCCCCAGGCTACAAGGGTGCTGGGGCACCTTGCTCCCATGGACACATTTGCATGGCAGGACCTGCAGCACCAGTGGCTGAGCTGCAGCTGAAAGCCCCATCCCCAGAGAGCCTGCAAACCAGAACAGCAGCAGCAGGGGCAGGTGGAGAAACAAGGAGAAATGCCCCAATGCTTCTGCCAAGGGAGGCAAGGCCAGGGAGAGACAGATGGGCACTCGGGGGAGTCTCCTCTGCTGCAGCTCTGGCTGCAGAGGAGGCAGCTCCTGCCCTGGAGCTCAGGGCCTGGAGGGCAGAGGCTGTGCTGGCTGGGGGAGGAGACCAGGGGGGCTTCTTAGGGAAAATCTCCTTCACTGAAGGGCTAATAGGGCAGTGCCCAAATACCACCCCTGAGCCATTGCTGTCAGCCTGTTTCTGTCCCTCCTTGCCAAAGCCTCTGGTGCCTGGAGCTGTCCCTGCCTGGAGCTGATTCTGTGTCCCCTTATCTCCTCCCTGTCAGTGCTGCCAGCCCCCATCCCACCCACCCTGTGCTCAGCTCTGCCCTGCGGACCCCTCCTGGCAGCAGGACACTGCCCAGGGATAGCCATGCGTTGTCAAGCTGTAAGAGGACACCACAGCAGTGATGGGCCTTTCAGTAGACAAAACAACAGGTGAAAGGACTTAAGCAGTTTCCTCACAGAACTTCACAGCTCTCACTCTAATGCTGTAGGAGTCTGGGTCAAACATAATAGCTCCACTACTATTCACACCCTCCCAAATACATCAGGAAACTGTAGGCACAGATCCTAGAAAGCCCCTTTCCTTCCACGTAGACCCTGCCTTGATGTGCTTCTTGAAAAGCTGCCTCTGGCATTGTGGTGGGGCTAATCTGCATCCCTGATCCAGGCAGCAGCAGCCTCTGGAGAGCAGAAGGAGCCTGCCCTGGCGGGGGTCTCTCCTTCCCCCCACAGCTTCTCCCCACAGCGCCGTGGGGAGCTCCCCGGGCAGGCTGAGTGCTGACCCTGGCAGGCGGCAGAGTCCCTGCCCCAGCACACAGCCCCCTGGGGTGCAGGGACCCTGCTGGGAAGGACAGCCCTGGGCACCCCTGCCTGCACACCCGGCTGCACACCCCTGCAGCCGGCCCCGCCAGAAGGCAGCCCTCATGCCCTGGCCCTCGCAGGGGGCACCAGGGAAGCCCTGCTCGGGAGCAGCTCCTCCTCCTCCTCCTCCTCCTCCTCCTCCTCCTCCTCCTCCTCTAGGCAGGAGGCAGATTCCTGGCGGCTCTGCCGCCTTCCCCAGATCCCTCCCCGAGCTGCAGCTGCATTGCCCTGCACCCCCAGACTTACTGTGGCCAGGGCCCTGACGCTTTCTCCTCCTCGGAGCTCTCAGCAGCCTCCCAGCCCAGGCTGCCTTGAAGCTGTGTGTGCCTCGCTGCTCTGCCCTGGGTGCCTGCAGGCAGTGCCCTCAGCCCTGCTGCGCTTTGCAGAGGAGCTGCTCCTGGGCAGAGCTGTCTCTCTGCAGCGCTGCCCACTTGCCAGGAGCTCCCTCCGGCCCAGGAGCCCGGCCCAGCTCAGCACCACAGCAACAGCCCAAGACAGTTTAATGACCCCTCAGGAGGGTTTGATGCCAACTCCATGAACATCAAACACAGAGAAGCTGAAGAAACCTCTGAAGAATTCAAAGTTTTATTCAAACTCTAAAGTTTCTTGTGGCTTTAATTGTATCCACTGAGGACGCTATTGACAAAGCCTCCCCAGTGTCCTGTTAGAGCAGAAATCTGAAGGCAGTTATGAGAAGTCGGAAACAAAAAGTAAAAGGTTTCTCTGATGCTGAGTAATCCTCAATTTGTTGCATTATCCAAAGTTCCAAGCCCTAAGTCCATTAACCAAATGGCCAAGCCATGACCACCAGCCCCTGGGAAGGGAGATCCTGTCCCTCCCACATTCCTCAGGGCTCTTCCTGGGGTAGGGGGTATGGAGATGTGCACCTCCCAGGCTTCTGAGGATGCACAAGGAGGCCATGAGGCCCCCGTGCTGCAAGGGACTGTGCCTCCTCACAGGCATCAGTGGCAGGGACAACATCCATAGCCAAAATCGTGATGGGTTTGACTTTACTGGGGGCTTTCAGCTTTCCCACAGCCCTCTGTCATCTCCACCACAGGCTGTCCTATGGGGTTGCATGCCCTGTGCCTCTTTCCCTGCAGGCTGTCCTCATCCCCCCAGCTCTCTCACCTTGCTCCTCCCGAGCATCTTCCTTCCTTTCCTGATTCTCTCACCATCCTCCCTGGCTCTTCCTTGAAAAACAAAGCCTTGTTCTGATCCGTACACCTCCTGGGTCATGTGTTGCACCACAGCATTTATCCTGTTGTCCAGTCTGCACTTCCCCAGCTGCACAGTATGACATTATTTCTTTCTCATGCTGTTTTCCACTATGAAGAAAAAGTCCACCGTCTCTCAAACCACCCTTCAAGGGTTCTTGGGCTACTCCTAGACTGTCCCAAGTCTCCACAACACTTAGTCCAGAATGTTTATATCTAAGCATATTGGACATGTGCTTGAGTCCTCTAAACCCCATCTTGGGGTGATGTCTGGGCACTCTCAAAGGTGTTTGGAGATGAAAACATAGTGGTTACAGGTCAAGAAAGATGGAGTGATACTTTTCACCAGGATCTGTATTAGAAGGATAAGAGGCAATGGTGTTAAAATGAAAGAGGGTAGATTTAGATTTGAAATAAGGAAGAAATGTTTTCCGATGAGGATGCTGAGATACTGGAACAGGTTGCCTAGAGAAGTTCCAGGGAGGGGCAATTCACCACTTCTCTGGGCAACCTCTTCCAGTGTTTCACCATCCTCATAGTAAAGAATTTCCTCCTTTTATATAAGCTAAATCTACCCTCTTTCAGTTTAAACCCATTACCCTTTGTCCTATCCCTGCAATCCCTGATAAATAGTCCTTCCCCATCTTTCCTGTAGCCCTGTTTAAGTCCTGGAAGGCCACTAGAATTTCTCCCTTGGAGCCTTCTCTTCTTCAGTCTGAACAAAACAAACTCTCTCAACCTGTCCTCACAAGGGAGGTGCTGTCACCCCCCAGTCATCTTCATGGCCTCCTCTGGACCTGCTTGAGCATGTCCATGTCCTTTTTATGTTTGGATCACAAGAGCTGAAAACCAGACTACAGGGCCAGTCACATGAGAGCAGAGCAGAATGGGAGAATCCCCCACCTTGACCTGCTGGCCACACTTCTCTTGATGCAGCCCAGGACACGGTTGGTTTTCTGGCCTGCGAGTGCACATTGCTACTTCACAGCTAGTTTTCCATGAACTACCACCCCCAAGTCCTTCTCCGCAGAGCTGCTCTCAATCCACTCCTTGCCCAGCATCTATTTGTATGTGAGGTTGTCCCAAGCCATGGGTAGGACCTTCAACTTGGCCTTGTTGAACTTCATGAGGTTTGTCTGGGTCTACTTCTCCAGCCACTCTATCCCACTGTCCATGACAGCGACAAAGATGTCAATCAATACCAGCCCCAACTCCAACCCCTGAGGAATGACACTCACCTCTGTTCTCCAATTGGACATTGAGACTGTGACCTCAGCACTTTGAGTGTGACCATCCAACCAATTCTTTATCCACCGAGTGGTCTATCCGCCAAATCGCTGTCTCTCCAACTTATAGATGAGGATGTCATGCGGGACCCTGTCAAGTGCTTTGCACAAGTCCACGTAGATGACGTCAGTTGCCCTTCCAACTGTTCTTTGGTGAGGCCAGCAACGGGCAAGACGGATGTATGTGCATGTCATGTTGGTGTGTCTGCCAGTGGGTGTAACTCATGGTCTGAGCCTGGTCGGCAGCCAAATACCACACAGCTCCCACCTGGGAATGGGGAAGGAAGCAGAGGGGCAAAGGGAGACTCACGGGTTGAGATAGGAACAGTTGAATAATGGTGATAAAATAATACGGTGGCAGTATGAACGGATAATGTAAAATGCAATTGCTCACTAACCGCCGACTGACACCCAGCCGGCTCCCGGCCAGCGATCCTGAAACACAAAGATGCCGCGACCACAGTCCCAAAAGTGAGAGCGTGCCCCTTCCCGCCCACCCCTCCTTTATATGGTGAGCGTAACTTCACATGACATGGAATATTGGCCAATCCAGGCCCGCTGCTCCAGCTCTGTTTCCTCTCTGCTTCTTGTGAGCCTGTGCACAGGCAGGACACGGGGAGCTGGAGAGTCCCTGAAATCTCCGTGTGCATCAGCACTCCTACAGCTACCAAAAAGGAACAGGAACTCTATTCCAGTCTGAACCAGGACCGTGTCCACCCCTTGTTCCATATCCTTTGCATTATCCTCAGGTTCCATATTTCCTAATACAGTCTAATTAATTACTGTCCTCTTCCCTGGTCTTAGGCATGTGCACACAGATATAATTCCCTTAGCCCATGGGCCATGGTAAGCCCATACGTGGAATTACCTTTGCCCAAGGACCTGGGTGCACTTGGTCCTTGCAGTCTATATACTGCAGAATGTATCGTGAGTTCATTTGGTCCATAGCTTCAGGTTCCATCTGTCCTAACAGCCTCTTAAGGCAGGAGGAGGGATTCTCAGTTGGTAGGGCACAGGTGTCCTTGGGCCTGGCAGGAGGATGGCATGCAGTCTCTGTTGCAGTCGGAGCTGGTGGCTGATGCATCTGACGCTGTCTGTATTCAGTCTGCAGCAGTCGCTGGGTATCAGTTGCTGAAACCAATCGTGACTTTATCCAAGTTCGTGTTTTTCTTCATGAATATGATGCCATTAGCATAATATGTGTCAACCATAGCAATGCATTTATAGGGTTGTTTGGTGATTAATGTAATACAGTTTATTGGCTATTTTCACCTAACATTAATTCCCTTGAGGCACACATCGGACTTCCTCGTCCTTCTGCATTGCCCACCAAGTGCATCCAGGTCCTTGGGCAAAGGAAATTCCACGTATGGGCTTACCTTTACCTGAAGTAGGAATAACCCAAATAGTCTTCCCCAGCATGTTCTTAAGGTGCACTACTGGGACTCTATCTCCATCTGCAGTATGTAGAATTTTGACTGGGCAGGGCCATCCTGGTTGGTAGATGCTCTAGTTTTGACTAACCAGGTGGGCTTTGCTAAATGTCTGTCCCAGTGTTTAAAAGTTCCTCCTCCCATTGCTCTCAGCATGGTCTTTAGTAGCCCATTGTACCACCCAATTTTCCCAGAGGCTGGTGCATGGTAGGGGATGTGATATACCCCTCAATGCCATGTTCTTTTGCCCAGGGGTTTATGAGATTATTTCAAAAATGAGTGCCATTAGCTGACTCAATTCTTTCTGGGGTACCATGTTGCCACAGGACTTGTTTTTCAAGGCCCAGAATAGTGTTCCGGGCAGTGGCATGGGGCACGGCCTATGTTTCCACCCACCCGGTAGTTGCTTCCACCATTGTGAGCGCATAAAGTTTGCCATGTCAAGTATTGTGGAAGTGCGATGTAATCACTCTGCCAGGCCTCCCCATATCTATATTTTAACCATAGCCCTCGATACCAAAGAGGTTTTAACCTCTTGGCTTGCCTGATTGCAGCACTGTATCACATTCATGGATAACCTGTGTGACAGTTGTCGTGGTTTAAACCTGGTCAGCAGCTAAACGCCACGCAGCTTCTCACCCACCCTCCCCTCCACTTGGGAATGGGGAGGGAATCGGAGGGCAAAGGGAGACTCATGGGTTGAGATAAAAACAGTTTAATAACAGTAACAGAATAATATGGTGACATGATGAATGGGTAACGTACAATACAGCTGCTCACCACCTGCCGACCGACACCCACCTGTTCCCGGCCAGTGATCCCGAACACAAAGACACTGTGGCAACACTCCCGGAAGTGAGAGCCCCTTCTGACCCACTCCTTCCTTTATATAGTGAGCGTAATGACATGGAATATTGGCCAATCGGGGCCCAGCACTCCAGCTGTGCTCCCCCCACCCCCGCACACAGGCAAGCGCTCTCGGACCTGGAGAGCCTCTGGAATCTCAGTGTGCTGCAGCACTCCTCCCGCTGCCAAAATGAACAGGAACTCTATTCCAGCCCGAACCAGGACAGGGGCCCTGTGTGTAACTGCGTGTCTGTGTGCCTGTATGCCTGCATGAGAGAAGTGAAACGCAGCACAGCTGCGAAGTGAGTGCAGAGTTCTGATCCCCGCTTCCATGTCCTCCACGAGGAGAGTGGCCGGAGGCGAGAGAAGCGAACGAAGTGTATGTCAGATTTTAAAACAGTATTGTTTGAGCCTGTGGTTAACTTTTGGTGCCCCATACACAGACCCGAGGATTTTTCTTGTAATCCAATCTTTGTTTTGGAATGCTTTGGTTGTGGACAAGACGTCTGGGTGGAATTTGGAGACGATTTCTGGTGTAGTAAATGTCAAGGGAAGTGGTCTGACTGGGACAGAATTGAGCGCTCAGGTGAGCTTAAAAGAACTTATTGTGGGAACCTAGGAAACTTACAGAGGCAAGAGAAGCAGAATGTGGATAAGTCCTCCAGGCTAACAATATGGGAGGGAAACAGAGTGGGGGTAGAGTGAAAAAGAGCCTTCTGGGCTGCATCTTAGCCCATTGGAAGGAAATCAGAGGAACACCAGGTGGAATTGTGAATAAAAGGACCTTACCTAAATACTGTAACCAGTGGTGGACCCTGTAAAATTAGATGATGGGGAAAAATGGCCCTTTAATGGAACCTTGAATTATAATACTTTGTTGCAACTGATGTTGTTTTTGAGGAGAGAAGGAAAGTGGGATGACGTCTCGTATGCAGACACTCCTGAAATCACCCTGAGTATCAAACTGATTGTGGATTAAAGAGCCCACAAGACCCAATGGTTTTGGCTCTAGAAAAGGAAAATATGAAAGAAGGAAAAGGAAAACTGAAAAGGTGCTGTTCAGCCTGTAGCATAGGTCAAAGATCCACAAGGCCGGAAAAGCTAAGGGATCCCAAGGTGGGAGAGCTGCCAGAATATTATAAACTCCCAGCAAAAACACAACAAAAGGAACGGGAGGATTTGGACCCAGGAACTCCTCCCGATAGCCTGGTCACTTTACATATCCAGAGTAAAAAGGAAAGAGTTATGGTACAGGCACCCTTGAGAGAAGCTATATGTCAAGGAGGAGAGCCTGTCCTAATAAAAATTCCCTTCTCCTCCTTTGATCTAGAAACATGGAAAAATGTGGCGAAAAACTATCGGAGTGATTCTGTGGGGGTGATCAAACAGTTCCAGTTTCTGATAAAACAGCATAACCCTGACTGGAGTGATATTCAATTGTTATTAGACCATATGACAGAGTCAGAAAAACAATTAATATTAAAAACAGCCCAAGACCTGGCTAGTGATTTTCTTAAGAATACGGGGGAAGATATAAAAGCTCATTTCCTCTTACAGGATCCAGGATGGATCCCTAATAGAGGGGCGCATGTAAGGTTGCTGAATACATACAGAGATTGGGTTGTGAGAAGAATGTAGTGGGCTATCCAAAAATAATTAATTGGTCAACTTTGTATGCATTTAGCAAGGTCTAAGGCATACTCCCTTGGAATTTTTGGATAAATTACAGGATACTATGAGGCAGTACACCCCTTTAGACCCAGGATCGGAAGTAGGCACTCAGCACTTAGTGTCTCTGCTCATTGGACAATCAGCAAGCGACATCCGGAGGAAGCTGCAGAAATTGAAGCCTGGTGGAAAGCAGGAATTTGGAGACTTTGTTAGATGAGGCATGGAGAGTATTTAGCAACAGAGAGGTGGATGGTCGAAGAAGAGACCAGCAAGTGTTGGTAGCGGTGTTACAAGAAAATAAAGAATTCAGGAGTATGGGACCAAGGGGGCCTGTGGGAAGGGATCAGTGCCCATGGTGTAAACAAAGGGGACATTGGAAGAATGAATATCCGGAGAAACAAAAAAGGAAAGGGAGGATACAGGCCCATGTCAAAGAAGATTGACGAGGATCTGGGGAATCTACCCTAGCAGATCCACTGGTTACATTAAAGCTAGGGAAACGACAACAGAATATAAAATTTCTAGTAGATACTGGAGCAACACTTTGGGTTTTGAATGAGGCTTTAACACCTATGGATCATGATTATGTAACGGTAAGAGGAGTTATCAGCCAAAGTGAAAAGGCATACTTTTTAAAACCCCTTAAATTTAAATTAGGAAAACAATTGGGAATACATAAATTCTTACATATGCCTATTTCCCCAAGACCTCTATTAGGCCAAGACCTATTGGAGCAGTTGAAAGAAAAGTAACTTTTGAGGGAAGAAAAATAGAATTTCAAGTGGGGAATGATCAGCTAATTGAACTTTTGAGTCTGGCCCTTATAGACACTCCTGTCAGTCCAGGAGTGCCTGAAGAAGTCTGGAATCAAGTATATCCGGGAGTATGGGCCTCGGAAACACGAGGAAGGGTGAAAAATACCTCCTCAATAATAGTAAAACTTAAAACAGGAAGGCAGCCTGTGAGAATTAGGCAATAACTCCTTAGGAAAGAAGATAGTGAAGGAATCCAGCCAATAATTGACTGATTCATCAAATTTGGGTTGTTAACAGAGTGTGAATCAGAATATAACACTCTCATTTTACCAGTCAAAAAGCCAGATGGGAGTTATCAGATAGTGCAGGATCTCAGAGCTATCAATAGGATGGTTGAAGACTTGCACCCTCTTGTGGCCAACCCATACACATTATTAACCAAATTAGAACTTGAATTGGCCTGGTTTACCGTATTGGACCTAAAAGACGCCTTCTTTTGCCTACCCTTGAGCCCTGAAAGTCAGTTGTTGTTTGCGTTTGAATGGGAAAACCCTGACTCTGGAAGAAAGACACAATTAACATGGACTGTGTTACCACAGGGGTTTAAGAATACCCTCGCTCTTTTTGGAAAGGAATTAACCAAGGATTTGGAGAAGTGGGAACGACCACATGGAGCTGGGATAATACTACAATATGTGGATGATTTATTGATAGCAGCAGAAATGATTGAGATATACATAGTATGGACAGTTAGTCTGCTAAATTTCCTTGGACTTAATGGCTATCGAGTCTCTCCACAGAAAGCCCAAGTGGCCCAGCAGCCGGTGACTTACCTTGGATACAAGATAAGTGCTGGACAAAGATCTCTAGGCACAGCAAGAAAGGAGGCCATTTGCCAGACCCCTCGACCACAGGCAGCTAAGGAGCTCCATACATTTTTAGGAATGATGGGATGGTGTCACCACTGGATATACAGCTACGGGCTCCTGGTAGGGCCATGCTATGAACTGTTAAAATCCAGGTCTGGGAAGCCTCACTTGGAATGGGGAAGCAGATAAAGCGTGCCAGCAACTGAAAAAGAAGCTCATGGAGGCCCCTGTCTTGGGGCTACCAGATACAACTGAACCATTTTGGCTGTTCTCCCATGAGAAGCAGGGACTAGCCCTGGGAATCCTGGCTCAGAATGTGGGACCATACAGAAGGGCAGTGGCATACTTCTCCAAACAACTTGATGAAGTAAGTAAAGCTTGGCCTAGCTGCCTAAGGGCAGTAGCAGCACTAGTGCTAAACATTCAGGAAGCACGCAAATTCACATTAGGCCAAAGGATCACAGTGTTGTTATCCCATACCATATCTACAGTATTAGAGGTAAAAGGGGGGCACTGGCTCTCACCCCAAAGATTTCTTAAGTACCAGGCTGTTCTAGTGGAACAGGATGAAGTGGAAGTAGTTGTTACTAACATTGTCAACTCAGCATCTTTCCTCAGTGGAAATACAGGGGAATCGGTATCACATGACTGCCTGGAAACGATTGAAGCAGTAGCAGATCCGATCTGAAGGAGGAACCTTTAGCAGACGTGGAGGACTCCTGGTACACAGATGGGAGCAGCTTCGTTCGACAAGGCATCTGCAAAGCAGGGTATGCTGTAACCACTCCGCAGCCCCTGCCCCAGATACCTTGGCACAGAAAGCAGAATTAATAGCCTTAACCAGAGTGCTGGAACTAGCCAAAGGCAAAAAGATAAACATCTGGACGGACTCTAAATACACCTTTGGGGTGGTCCATGCCCATGGGGCCATATGGAAAGGAAGAGGACTTCCTGTCCACCCAAGGGAAAATTATAAAGCATGCTGAAGAGATTCTTAAGTTCCTGGAAGCCATCCAGCTGCTCTAGAAGGTGGCTATTATGCATTGCAAAGCTCACCAGAAAGGAAACACTGCCCAGGAGTTGGGCAACTGCCACGGCGGACCGCGAGGCTAAAAGAGTGACAGAGAAGGGTGATGTAAGGGTACAGTCTTTGGTCCCAGATGGTAAAATACAGATTGATTGTGAACCCAGATATTCAAAAGAAGATCAGAAACTAATTGAGGACTTGGGAGTGAAAGTTGAAACAGGTGATTGGGCTAAAATTCTGCAAGGAAAATTAATCACACCATTCACATTGTTGTAGGCCATTGCCATGGCAGAACATAGAAAATCTCATTGGGGAGCAGAGGCTCTGTATAGGTATTTGAACCAGCGTGTAATTGCCCGAAACCTTTACACTACTGTTAAATAGGTGACCCAGCAGTGTGAAATATGTTTACAGAATAATCCTAAAATGGGCCTCAAAGCCCAACTAGGACAAAAATGGGGAGGGGAAACTATCCGGGACAGCAATGGCAAATTGACTTCACAGAGCTCCCAAGAAAAGGAGGGTACCAGTATTTATTGGTCCTAACAGACACCTTCTCAGGTTGGCTGGAAGCATTCCCTTGCCGAAACCAGTAAAGCCCGAGAGGTGACCAAGGTCATATTACAAGAAATAATAACAAGGTTTGGGGTTCCAGTGGTTGTATCCTCAGACCGAGGGTTGCACTTCATTGCAAAAGTTGTTCAACAAGTTAGCAAACTTCTGGGGATAGATTGGCAATTACATACCCCATATAGGCCACAAGTAAGCGGCCAGGTGGAGAAAATGAACCACCTTATTGAAATACAGATTGTCAAATTGGGACAAGAAGCTGAATTGCTCTGGCCTCAGGCCCTACCATTGGCTCTTTTGAGAATGAGAACCAAACCCAGAGCCAAAGAAAGGCTGAGTCCCTTCGAAATAGGATACGGGAGACCCTACATGATACAGGCTGGAACATCAACCCAGGTCGGGAATGAAATACTAACCGATTATGTGATAACCCTGCAGAAACAGCTTCAGGAGGTTAGGAAGCTAGTCTTGGGAACTAGTGCCTGAGGTCTGGATGGACCTGTGCATAATATTGAGCCTGGAGATTATGTGTATGTCAGATCTCTTTCAGATTCACCTCTGGAGCCAAGGTGGTAAGGCCCTTTCCAGGTGTTGCTGACATCCCATACAGCTATCAAGATTAAAGAACAAGCATCGTGGATACAGTATACCAGAAGGAAGAAAGCCCCTAAAACCCAGTGGCGATCAGCACCTACTGGACCCCTGAAGCTCCGCATTCAAAAGCAGAGCTAAGATGAGGACTAAGAGCCCTGTAATACTGCTCCTTTTCAGTGCCTGTGTAATAGCATGGAGGGATAATGTGTTTCTGCAACAAACTGGGAAGATAGCTCGTGCACTAAATTTAACAGATTGTTGGGTATGTACAGCTCTTCCCAGAGGAGGAAATTCAGGACCACTCTTATTTGGAGTAAGTATCTAAGAATTCAACTATGAATGCTCAGACTACAAAAAGTTGCACTTTTGGGGAAGATAGAGATAAAAGGACAGGGCCTAAATTTCATTTGCAGATATGGGATCAAGCAAACACAATATACAGAAGAAATAGCACAGGAGGACAGGATGTAGGGACATTCAGATCACTGGAGACTTTAATTGGGACCATTCATGATATCCAAGAGAAAAGTGCAGGTAAAGGGACAAGCTCTGTTTTTCCTTAGTAAACAGACTGAAAAGTGTAGTCTAGGTCCTGGGTGCTGGTGGCTCTGCGGAGATGGAGTGGCCAGAAAAAGCCTGCCTGCTAATTAGACAGGGACATGTGCAGAGGGGTACTTGATACCCCAGGACAAAATATTTAACCAGTCCCATGCCTCAAGTGGTGTTTTGAGGTCACCATGGAAAAGGGTAAGACAGGGAGCTTATAACCCGCTTATAGAAAAACCGTTAGGGTTTCATAGCTTCACACAGTGGTTCTTACCCTGGTTGGGAGTTAGTGAGACTGAAAAAGCCATGGTAAATATTTTGGCAGAAATGGAAATAATAGCAAACTCAACTACTGATGCTCTTTTACGTTTAGACCAGGAGGTAAAATCCCTGAAGGGAGTAGACTTTCAAAACAGAACGGCTCTAGATATAATCACAGCTCACATGGGACGGGTGTGCACCTTGATCAATACAAGCTGTTGTATTTATGTAGATGAATCAAGTAGAACAGAGATTGACCTTCAGAAGATTTGGGAACACTCAAAATTCTTACATCGGGTATCCCTGGATGATATCTCGTATGGGTTTTCTAACCTGTGGGAAGAGCTCACCTCTTGGCTACCTAATGTCGCAAAGCTTAAGCAGCTTTTTGTTATAGTTATCCTGATTATTGTATTAGGATTATTAGTCTGTTGTGTGTTGCAATGTTTTATGTGGATGGATAAACAAACTGGAAATACCAATGTGGAGTGGAAGAAACACAAATTACAGCAAAACATTGAAAATGGCAAGTATTTTGCTAAAAGGAATGGTGCCATATAGCAAAAGAATTTGCAAGGTTAAAAAAAAAAGGGGGGACTTGATATAGAAAATAAATGCTTAGCAAAATAACTAGCAAGATAAAGGGATACTTGGTTGCAAAAGACCTTGAAAGATAACAGGAAACTTCTTTACAAGAGGCCTCCATAGATAACAGGACATCCATCCGTTAATTAAGGCATCTGCAAGAAGGATCCATCTGGCTGGAACCAGTTCTGCAGTTACTGGCTGAGGTAACTCAGCATTCTGGGACAAAGCTTGAGAGTACATGGTGAAGAAGACCACAAGCCTTCCTCCAAAAGACCCCAGCCCACAACCACCAGATAGCAGTACGCATGTGGCAAGAGGAGGAGACTTAGGATAATGAGTTCCTGAAAATAATTACAATAATCACACCTATTCTTAGAACTAATTGTAATAACCCAGCCTATACTAACGAATATGCATGTTTTTGTAGCATAAATGATGCCTGCTTCATGATACGGTGTACAAGCTTGGAGGAGAGATCGCCCTTGCACCCAGCGCTGCAATAAACATACCTGCTTTATAACTCTTTGTGAACTGTAAAGTGTGTTTCCAAATGTCAGAAAACAGCATGAGAAAGACATAGCAGAACAAAGTACAGCAGGGGAGGTAGAGAATGGAGACAAAAAGAAAGAAATATCACACCAAGGGCAGTGCTGTGCTGCAACAAGTCACCCAGAGGTAGTCTGGAAGAGCCCACAGCTTTGTGTTTCAAGGAACAACCAGGAGGATGGATAGATACTCAGCATTGGTGCAGCCTCACCTTCGATACTGTGTGCAGTTCTGTGCCGCACAGTTTGAGAAGGACGTGAAGGTCCTCGAATGCATCCAGAGGAGGGCAACAAAGCCGGTGACAGGGCTGGAAGGAATGTGCTATGAGGAGTGACTGAGGACTTTTGCTTTGCGTAGTTTGGAGAGGAGGAGGCTGAGGAGTGACCTCATTGCTCTCTGCAGCTTCCTGAGGAGGGACATGGAGTGGGAGGTGCTGATCTCTTCTCCATGGTATCCAGTGATAGGACATGTGGGAACGGTTTAACGCTGTGCCAGGGGAGATTTAGACTGGACATGAGGAAGCATTTGTTTTACCGAGTGGGTGGACAAACACTGGAACAGGCTTCCCAGAGAGGTGGTCGATGCCCCAGGGTGGTCAGTGTTTAAGAGACATTTAGCCAATGCCGTTCATACCATGCTGTAACTTGGTTAGCCCTGAATGGGTCAGGCAGTTGGACTAGATGATGGTTGCAGGTCCCTCCCAACTGAAATAGCCTCGTCTATCATATTCTCTACCAGTGAGGGAAGCGAGATGCTCAGGTGAGAGCGAGGTGGGGAAGAAAGGCTGATGTTGAGAGTCTGCAGGGAAAGAGCTGCAGGTGTGGGACACTGAGGACAGCCTGTGGGAAAGACAACTGAAGGCTCTGGCAAGGCTAAGAGCCCCCAGCAGAGCCAAGGTGTTTTCCCCCTTGCCTCTGGCCGTTCCCTCCATAACTAAGGCCTACCTGGACAAACGGTAACCTTATGGTACCAGGACCTTAACGCCCCTCGGCCTCACCCCAGAGAGACCCATATTTGTCACTATAGTCCTGTCCTTGACACCGCAAATTCCCACATGACACTGTCCCAGGAAGAGCCCTGGGCAATGTGTGAGGGACAGGATTTCCCTTCCCAGGGGCTGGGGGTCAGGCTTTGGCACTATGGCCTAAACACGTTAAGGTACAGTAAGCACCAGAACCACCTTAACATTGTGTTTGTTTGCCTCTCATTGACACCTCCAACTTCCTGCTCTAACCAGCCCCTGGGGAGGCTTTGTTGCTGATGGCCCTCACTGGGACCCATTAACACTCCTTGAAACCTTAGGGGTTGCTTCTGATGTTGACTTCTTCAGCCCTTCGCTCAGGCTCTTCTTGGTGTCTGAGGCTCATGGTCTCAGCATCACAGACACCATGGGGCTCATTCAAATGTAAAAAACCATGTCTCCTCCAATTGTTTTCTTCATTTATCAAGCCTTGGACAGATAACTGCAGAGGTCTCTGGAGTGTATGTAAAGGGGAACATTTGACTGAGCATTTCATACAGAAGTATTTCTTAGGTTTAAGTCTACTGTATTACTTTTTCTGTTTACAGAAGAAGTGATTGCAGCCTCCTCTGATCTTGATGCAGAGGGTCTCCTAGTGCTGTCAAGATGGGTAGGGCCAGCTCCTCCTGAAGGTCAGACACCGCATGGACAGCCTGATTCCTCACCTCCCCAGCCCTGCCACTTCTCTCATCGTCCCCCTGGCACTTGCAGCACAACTCCTTCCATCAGACTTCTCCACTCAGGCCCGCAGCTGGACGTTACAGCTCCGCTGCACCAGCTCCCACTGGCTTTCCTCAGAGACCTGGATGCACACGGGCACAGCAGAATTTACTTTCATTGCAAACCAACAGATGGAAAATATAGTAAAAAGGAAAGGTCTTGGTGGGATGGAGAGGAGGCAGCCATGTGTCCTGGCAGCAAGGGAAGGCCAGCTGCACCCAGGCCTTTGTGGCCAGCAGGACGGCCAGGAGATCACGAGAGGGGCTTGTCCAGGTTACTGTGTCCGGATTGCAGATCCCCAGTACAGGAAGGATGTTGGCAAGCTGGAGGGGGTTCAAGTGAATGGCCCCCAAGACAGGCCAAGCTGGAAAACTTTGCCTGTGAGGAGAGGCTGAGGGAGCTGGGCTTGTGCAGCCTGGAGAAGGGAAGGCTGAGGGGCACCTCCCTGCAGCCTTCTCCACACCAATGAGGAGGTCTTGAAGAACACAGAATGGGGTTCTCCACCACGGAGCATGTTAAGAGGCTGAAAGAGGAGGGTTGGGTGAAACAGGGGATGTTCACCCTGGAGATAAGGAAAAGATTTTCCAGCAGTCTCAGGGCCTCGTCCTGAGCAGGGTGGCCATGAGCCCTGCCTGCCCTCCTGTCTGCCATGGCTGCTCAGGTCACAAGAACAGAGGTGCCCCCAGAATCAGAATGCAGGTGGGCCTCTTCCACCTGCCTCAGCCCTCCCCTCCCCAAGGAGGTCATTTCTGTTGGGTGCCTTCTCAGATGCACTGGATGACCTCAGAATGCCTGCTGGCCAGCATGTCTCCTGAGGGCCAGTCAGGCTGCTGCAGTGGAAGCCACCTCATCATCATCACCATTCCTGCCACCTGCCCTTGGTCTGTCTCTCCCCTGCCTCTCTGTCCCTAGCTTGTCTCTGCTGGGATGAGTGGTTTTGTGATGCACGTGTTGGCCCCAAATTTCTGGGGCCAGCTGCTGTCCAATCAGGCTCCTGTAACAGTCGTGGCCTCACAATCACCACCACAATTGGTGTTGCCTTTGCCCATCTTTCCCCACCCACTCCCTTGACTCCTCATCTCTGCTGGAGCCCAAGCTCAACAGCCAAACCCAGCCCCTTTCCTGGCCTTTCTCTCTCCCCTTTCCCATGGCAGGACAGAACCACCCTGGATGTGGTGTGTTTTGGCTTTGCATTTATTGTGACTTACGCTTGTGATTATATGTTCCTGTTTTACGAACTGAGCTGCTGTTCCAAACTTCTCTATCTCAATTTCTAAAATCTGTAGTTCTCCTTCTACATCTTGTACCTGGCCAATACCTAACTGCAGTTATTTAATCTGTAACCAGGGTCTATGTCAGTGGACCATAAGAGCATCCTCATTTGTGATTAAGTCTGCTCTCTTATTTTGGGAAATTACTCCTTCAATTTCTTCATATCTTTTTGCATGTTCTTTAGCATCCGTTCCTCTCAGGAGAAATCTATTTCTGAATGCACCAGCTCAGGACAAGTTTCTCTATTGTTGGGGCAAGTGGAGAAGTTTGAGGAGGCCCTGGTCCAGGAGTCTTTTCCTGGGAGAGGGGCTGGCACAGAGGGGCTTGCTGGCGGGGGACAATAAAGATGCCTGGGAGACTGGAGCAAGGGACACAGGGAGACACTGGCCTCCATCTCCTCATGCCATGGCTGGCCCTCAGCCCTGGGGCTGATGGGGAGGCTGAGACACCTCTCTTTCCTTCCTTCACTCCCCACACTTGGATGGGCCTCAGGAAACATCCAGGAGCCTGGAGGATGCACAAACCTCCTAGTCCAAGGGAGTGGGGTTATGTGTGACAGTGTGTGTGTGAAAGACATGAAGAAGATGTGAGGTGTCTGTGTGAAGATTCCTCAGAATCCCCTGAGGGGAAGGATCCCCATTCCCAGGCTATAGGGGTCAGGGCTTGAACATCCTGCGTGAGGAAACACATCAAGGGCTTTCACAGTCACCTGAACATTTGATTTTCAGCCTGGCAGCAGTGCCTCTGCCTTCCTGCTTCACCACCCCCAGGGACAGGAACCTTGTCTCCTCATTCCCTCCATGGGCTCTCCAGTGATGGCCCTCGGTGGTGATCACTGACACCCTCAGGAACTTGGAGGGTTCCTGCTGACTCCGACTTCTCTAGAGGCCACATCAATCCCTTTCCAGGATCTGCAGTTCAGCAACTTCGCACCAGAGGGCTCAGTAACATGAAAAACGGCTGGTCAAGACAAGTCTCTGGGTATAACAGAATTCCTCAGTTCCCATTTGGTGAATTTGGGTGGTTTCAGGAGTGTAGTCATAGTGTAAATCTTTCCATAATAAATGTCAATAGGAAACAATATCTTCTTTTTTGAATAGTTCTTACTTTTGTGCTTACACACTAAGAGACATCACCCAACTCCAATTGATACTGATCCTGAACTTCTCCCTATCGAGTCTGAATATAGGGGGAAGTCAAGACCCTGTATGTCAGACACTCTCTGGACAACGTTTGTTCCTACCTCCAACCCCACATGTCTCTCACCAGTCCCCTGGGACTTACAGCACCTTTGTTCCAATCTGAGCTTTCTCCACGACAGGCTGTAGCTGCACGTTTCAGCACATAGACACCAACTCCCACCTGCCATACTTGGGAATCAAGCTATACGCAGACACAGAAGGATGTTTCTTAATTGCCAAAAAAGAAAAACCAAATGCAGGCAGAGTTTAATAAAACATAAAACACACATCTCTGCTGCATATGAAGCCCAACTTCCCTCATCTGCAGTCCAATTTCCATAGCAGAGATGGCCTTATACCAAAGAAAATCACATTTTCTGTCAAGCAGAGATCCCAAGAACTCCCAGAGCACTCCCTGACCCAGACTCTGTCCATTTTCACTCCCATCTACTCACACCTTCAAGTCATGAGCTCCCTCGATTCACAGAGGGAAGAAAAGAATCAAAAGAAATGAATCACCCTCTTTTGCACAGCCAAATCTGCACTCATCCAAGTTTATCTGGGTTACAGGTGCATCTTCAGGTAGGCTCTGCAACATCTAGATCCACTCATTTCTCTTTCTCGTCCAACACGCGACAGCTCGGGTGCAATTGTCCAGGCTTCCTCTTCTACTCAAGGAAGAGAAATGAGTTGTCTCGACTGAGATGCTTTGGTTCACCCTGCATGTCCACAAGCTCCCCCTCCAGAAAGTCTCCCTTCAGCCCAGGGTCATATTTCCCTGTCCCATGTCAGGGTTTCATGTACCCTCATGTATCTTGGAGGTGGTGACCACCACTTTGTGATCAACTGCATCAACTCTGGAGTGAAGATATTAGGCAAAAGTTTAACCATTTGCAGAAAAGTCTTTGGTGCAATCAGTGTGTAAGGGGAGTTCATTTTCAGAACTTTGACATTGTTCTCTACATTCCCGTAAATATTTTCATAGGCCATGGACAAGGACCAGCAACCTGATGACACTTTCTCTCCCCTATGTATAGACAGATTGATAAATCTGATTCTTTTGGACAGGTGACATTTGAGTCTGCTCAAGTAGCCCCTGATTTCATTCCTATCCACCTTCGGCTGTTTTCCTCCAGATGCCTGCCCTGAGGTACAATGGCTTAGGAGAACTTAGAGAAAGATGAGGCAAAGAGGACATGAAATATCTCATCTCTCTTGCCATCTACATGTGATAGAAATAGGACAGTGAAGTGCAGTCCTGGGTAGATTCAGGTTTATTTTACTGCTGTCTTCTCTGCTAGGGAGGGACATCATTGGATGTGGAGGTGATCTCCATGAACAACTAGGTTCTGCTGACAGGCCTGGTGTGAAAATTGTTGGTCATTTCCTTGACTGCATCTTCAAGAGGTTGGGTACTGTTTGTTGGAGATAAAACCCAACAGTCTGAGAAGATAAACACTTGTGTGGAGACTGCGGATTGATGTGCCTTTTGTTCCTGGACTGCTCTCCATCTCCTGGATAGAGAAGGGACAGACCTTGCCACACTGCAGTGGTGGCAGTCAGTGTCTTGCGCAGCAGCCCCGAATCTGTCTGCAGTGCTGTGCGGGGGGTCTGTCACAGCCCCGATCTGGAGGGAGATTGCTTGCATGTATAGACCCAGTGCAGTCTCATCCAACCCCATGGAGCTGTGTGCGAGAGCCTTGGCACCTCACGTAACACTGGAAGCCCCTGTTTGGCATTAAACAGCATAAATGTCCTAAGATTGGTGAAGCAATTTGGAGGTGTTCATGAGACCACTGTTGTGGGGATCAAGTAAATTCAGCTGATGGAAAAGACAAGAGAGAAACTGAGCTCTCCCAAATGTACATGACTCCATTTGCTCAGAGGAATCCTTGCACAGGCTGCCCGGAACAAAACAGACAGTGGCAGAGTCACTTGTACTAAATGTGGGCATCTGCTGTCATTGCTGTTGGCCAAAGATGTTCCCCTTCAGACTCCAAGAAGATGAACCCAGATGCTGTCCTGACTCTCAGCACTGCTCCATTGGAGCTTGCAGTCTTCTGCACATTTCTTGGAACACCTCCTGACCCTCAGATATCTCTAACTGTGTCTGAACAGCTCACTCCTGATCTCCATCTCTATCATGACCTGAGATGACAAAAGGAGTTCAGCTACAGGTGCCTCCCAACAAGAGCCATATGTAATGATAGAACAGTAAAGACTGATAATAGGAATCAAATTGGAATTTGGTAGGAGAAATGACAGTGCTGGAAAGTAGTGCCTCTGCCAGCTGAGGGAAGAATTATGAGTGATTGCATCAGGCTGTGTCACAGCAGGTTCCCTGCAGCTCCAGGGACAGCTGGAGGGAGGCCAGAGGGGCCACAGCAAGTGGCACCTTGGGCTGTTGCTGTGGTGCTGAGCTGGGCCGGGCTCCTGGGCCGGAGGGAGCTCCTGGCAAGTGGGCAGCGCTGCAGAGAGACAGCTCTGCCCAGGAGCAGTTCCTCTGCAAAGTGCAGCAGGGCTGAGGGCACTGCCTGCAGGCACCCAGGGCAGAGCAGCGAGGCACACACAGCTTCAAGGCAGCCTGGGCTGGGAGGCTGCTGAGAGCTCCGAGGAGGAGAAAGCGTCAGGGCCCTGGCCACAGTAAGTCTGGGGGTGCAGGGCAATGCAGCTGCAGCTCGGGGAGGGATCTGGGGAAGGCGGCAGAGCCGCCAGGAATCTGCCTCCTGCCTAGAGGAGGAGGAGGAGGAGGAGGAGGAGGAGGAGGAGGAGGAGCTGCTCCCTGAGCAGGGCTTCCCTGGTGCCCCCTGCGAGCGCCAGGGCATGAGGGCTGCCTTCTGGCGGGGCCGGCTGCAGGGGTGTGCAGCCGGGTGTGCAGGCAGGGGTGCCCAGGGCTGTCCTTCCCAGCAGGGTCCCTGCACCCCAGGGGGCTGTGTGCTGGGGCAGGGACTCTGCCGCCTGCCAGGGTCAGCACTCAGCCTGCCCGGGGAGCTCCCCATGGCGCTGTGGGGAGAAGCTGTGGGGGGAAGGAGAGACCCCCGCCAGGGCAGGCTCCTTCTGCTCTGCAGAGGCTGCTGCTGCGTGGATCAGGGATGCTCATAGCTCCAGATTATTCCCAGCTCATTTCCCAGGGAACTTGTCACAAGTACTTTCATCTCAGAGATATTCTGTTTCTGTCTGTTCTTTCTGGACTCTCTGCTTCTACTTTTCTGTGGCCTCAATCTTTCTATCTCTATCAGCTGTGCAGATGAGAGCGGGGGCTGAAATTCTTAAGCTGTAACAGTGAGGTTCACTAGGAACCTCAGCAAGTGCCTTCATGCCCCAGTAGCCCACAGAACACACCAGCATCACCTTTCCATTTTCATCAGGTTTGGGTGGGCTGTGCTTTTACCCCTGTACACACGGAGTGGCTGCATGGCAGAGCTGTGCTCACAGGGGCTGGGGTGGGGACTGTGAGCACTGGCAGGGAGGAAACATGGGCTCAAAGACAGAACTGCCAGCCTGGACAGCTGGAGGCAGTGGAGACGTGGGCAGGGAGGGAGGGAAATGCTAAGGGAAACCCTGCTGCAGGGCAGACTCCTTCCCTGAGCAACACTCCTCTTGTCTCCTCTGCCACCCAGCACAGCCCTTAGCCCGTGGCTCCTGGCCGTTAGTCACCTCCTGGCCCAGCAGCCCAGCAGAAGGGATGAAGTGCATCTCTGCTGCCAGGGGCCCAGTTCCCGCTGAGCAGGGCCTGAGGGCGACTGTCCTGCATTGCTGCTGTCTGGGAGGGGCTGTGCAGAGCTGGCAAAGGGAAAGGCTTTCCTGAGTGCCCGTCTGTCCCTCTCCTTGCCTTGCTCAGATGCCCTTGGTGTTGCTGACAGGCTCTCGGGGAAGGGGGGTTTCAGCTGCAGAGTCAGGCACAGAGCTTGTGAGCCCTCCTCTGCAGATGTGCCCCCAGCAATGAGGTGTCCCAGCTTTCCTCTAAGCCGTGAAGCTCTGGGAAATGCAGTCTGTGAGGCTGGGCCAGGATGCTGGCTCTCCCTTAAGAATTTTCCATGGTTCAGACCCTTGGCTCTCTCCTTGGGGTGTCCATCCCAGCTGTCTGCTGCTTCCAGGGGACTCTGTGAGCCGTGGGTGTCATTGGCTAAAGTGGGGTGCTGAGACTTGGAGAAAGGGTGAGTCATTTGGCGCTCTGCAGTGGATCCCTCTGCTCTCAGCTGTGTCTGGTTGCTTTTCAGATTAACATGTGCTTGTGAAGGCTCTCAGACTCAGAAAAATGCAAGTCCAGGGCAGCTGGGAACAAGACAGAAAGACAGACCAGCTGCTCTCACTCTGCACTAAGGCACAGAAAATCCTCTTGCCTCACACGACTCACTCTGCTCTCCCTGAGTGCAGCAGAAAACCCTCTCAGCCTGTCTTCTGCTTTCCCCATTCCTCACCACTGGTAGAGCAAATGCTGACAAGCCCTTCTGGGTTAGGGCAGGTTTTTCTGACAGAGTCACACAAAGATCTCACTCCTTGGCAGACAGCATGCAAAAACCCTTCCCCTCATGAAATGCTTGTCCAGCACCTACCACAGCTCCAGCTACAGAACTGAAGGAAGATCTCAAAAAAGTGGGGTGCCATGTAGTGACAGGGATGGAATAAGGACAGCGGTGTTGATATTTATAGGAGAAATATACCCTAATGTGTTGTCATCTTTCCTCCTTGAACAGGCTCATATGTCCAGACAAAGCAAATGTTAAATAACAGATCCATCACCCACTTCCTCCTCCTGGCATTTGCAGACAGACGGGAGCTGCAGCTCCTGCATCTTCTGGCTCTTCCTGGGCATCTACCTGGCTGCCCTCCTGGGAAACGGCCTCATCATCACCGCCATCGCCTGCGACCACCACCTCCACACCCCCATGTACTTCTTCCTCCTCAACCTCTCCCTCCTCGACCTGGGCTCCATCTCCACCACTCTCCCCAAAGCCATGGCCAATGCCCTCTGGGACACCAGGGACATCTCCTATGTGGGATGTGTTGCACAAGTTTTTCTCTTTGTATTTTTGTTACCATCAGAGTATGTTATTCTCACAGTCATGGCCTACGACCGCTACGTTGCCATCTGCCAACCCCTGCACTATGGGACCCTCCTGGGCAGCAGAGCTTGTGTCCACATGGCAGCAGCTGCCTGGGGCACTGGGATGCTCTATTCTCTCCTGCACACAGCCAACACATTTTCCCTACCACTCTGCCAAGGAAATTCCTTGGACCATTTCTTCTGTGAAATCCCCCAGATCCTCAAGCTCTCCTGCTCAGATTCCTACCTCAGGGAAGTTGGGCTCCTTGTGGTTAGTGTCTGTTTAGGATTTGGGTGTTTTGTTTTCATCGTGCTGTCCTATGTCCAGATCTTCAGGGCCATGCTGAGGATCCCCTCTGAGCAGGGACGGCACAAAGCCTTTTCCACGTGCCTCCCTCACCTGGCCGTGGTCTCCCTGTTTGTCAGCACTTCATTTTTTGCCTACCTGAAACCCCCCTCCATCTCTTCCACATCACTGGACCTGTTGGTGTCATTTCTGTACTCGGTGGTGCCTCCAGCAGTGAACCCCCTCATCTACAGCATGAGGAACCAGGGGATCAAGGATGCACTGAAGAAGCTGATTCAGTCAGTTTTCTCTCACCAGCAATAAACTGCCTTTGTTTCTTCAGAAGTGATTCAAATTAATCTCTGAAACCTACTGTACATTGAGCATTTTATCTCTCTAAATCTTTTTTTTTTCTGTAAATATCTGTAGTCAGTCTTATTCTTCAGAGATATGAACCAGCCTCTCTGACAGAGAGGCCTTTTGCATGTGTCTGGTAGGACATTACATCTGGTCTCTCATGCAGCATAACCATAATAAAAGGGGATTTTCTTAGTACCGATGTCTGGAGGTTGGTCTCTTCTTCTCAAGCTGAGGTCAGGAACAGGCTGAAGGAATTGCCCCTCTGAGCGTGCTGCTGTGCTGGGGTTCTCCAGGGGTTCAGGGCAGGAGGGCATGGGGGGATGTGTTGGGGAATAGGCCTGTGCTGCCCCTTCACGTGGGGGTGCCCAGTGCAATGGCAATGATGGCTGATCCATGGGGATCTCCCTGGGACCATCTCCCCGTGGCTTTCAGCCACCACTGCCCTGCAGAGCAGCACCGCCAGCTCAGGGCCGTGCCTGAGGTGACATCCCGCGACAAGAGCAGACCTATTTCTGGAGGCACCAGTTTGGGCAGCTTTTCTCTCGCTGGCACAGCAGGAGCTGCCTGGGGATCCCCCAGTGCAGGAGTCTTGTGCTGGGGAGAGGGACGGGCACAGAGGGGCTGCCAGCACTGGGCAATCAGGATCTCTTGGAGAGAAGAGCAGCAGAGAGAGAGGAGACGCTGGCCTGCGTCTGCTCATGGCATGGCTGGCCCCAGCCCTGGGGCTGATGGGGAGGCTGAGAGCCCTCTGTGCCCCAGGAGCTGCTGTGACCTTCCGAGGGGCTGGGGCTGTGGGGTGAGTGCCCAGAGCTCTGCAGCACCCTGCGCTGGGCAATGCCATGGGACCAGCCAAGACTGGGCTGTTGTTCTGGGCTGGGCTGGGGGGAGGGAGGTGCAGATGGGGAGTGCTGGGGAGGGGCTGATGAGAAAGTGCCTGGGAGAGAATATGCCATTGCACAGCTTATACTGTGTGAGCGTGTAGAGTGAGCACTCACTCCAGTGGATGAATTGTGTGGAGCCAGGGCTCGTAAAAAAGATGAAATACATGCAGGTGCAGGAGAGAGGGTGCCAGTCTGAGCTCTCGGTGGCCTGGCCAGACTGGGAAGGTGTCCCAAGACATTTGTCACCCCCCAGCCTTTCTCAATGACCATTTCCAGAACTGGCTGCTCACCCAGGTTTATGTGAGAGTCTGGCTGCTAAACCATCTCCATCCTTCTGCTGATCACAATTCCTGTATGGGGAGACCGGCCAGCCCTGCCTGGCCTCTATCCTGGCCCCGATCCCAGCAGAGTAAAGAGAAGGGCGATCTGTAAAGCCCCATGTTGGACACGGCTAGGGCTGGGAAAGGGTCAGGTACTGGGTTAAGCTGCAAATCTCATGTTATGGGGTTATATCTTGTTGGAGTTAACGTGGGACACTGAATTGAGTACTCTCACTGGCATCATAATGGGGGGAACTTCCCAAACACCTGAATGTACCAGCAATCCCATGACACTTTCTCTCCCTCTTTATAAATCTATACTCACACAGACATTTCTAAAATATGTTTCCTATGAACGCTTTTAATGGTGAACTTCTAAACAGGACATGTTTCTATTAAGACATTTAATGTATTCATTTCATCTAAACAGAACTGAGAGAAATGGAGGCTGAAGAGGTTAGATAGACCCCAGTAGTATTTATTTGCTATCACAAAAATAAAGAATTGGTAGCATTTCCATCATATCTTCCCTGTGTTTGAGCTGGCTGAGTCCTTCTAGGGTGTAAAATTACAGAACTTCAGGGCACTCCAAGTGCCAGGCCCCAATGGACACACAGAGGTCCAGAGCACAGCCAACAAAAGGAAATGTCCTTCCTATCTGATAACCTGATAAACTTCTCCAGTGACTGACTGGCTTGATAGAGGAGTAGAAATTGTCCACCTGGACTTCAGGAAGGCTTTTGACACTGTCTCCCAAAAAATCCTCATCGAAGAGCTGGTGAAGCAGAGGCTGGAGAAGCAGACAGTGAGGTGGTTGAAACCTGGCTGAACGGCTGAGCCCAGAGAATGGTGGTCAGTGGCATCAGGTCTCGATGGAGGCCGGTCACCAGTGGGGCACTACAGGGGTCAATACTGGGTCCAGTCCTGTCCCTCCAAACCTCAACTTTACTGTAATTTGATGGTCCTGTGACATCCTTTCTTGGAAATCAGTGCCACCGGGCACCTCTCTGAAGTGCCAGTGCACTGATATGCGGGGCGTGCAGAAGGAGGAATTAGACGTCTGTGTGTGGTTCCAGTGGGCTACAGGCTCATGTGGAGAGCAGCGTGGGTGTGAGATAGCACACAGCAGGAGCGCGGGCAGGGACGGACAGGCCTGTAAGGCAAGGAGGGGTGTTGGAGAATGGCTCAGAGACAAGGGTCCTGAGCCCACCGAGCAATTGTATGATCAGAGCCTGCTCTAGCTGCTGATGCTGGGCCTCACTAGGGTTTGCCTGCAGCTGCTCGCAGCTGCTGATACATGAAGAATGTCAAGGACGCTTCAGCCCTGTGTACCGTGGTGTGTCGAAAACAGGTTAAGGGGAATTAGGAATAGTGGTCTGAGAAACCTAGTGTTATGATAACGGTGGTCTGAGAAACATTGTGTTATGGTACTGTCGTGTATCGAAAACAAGTCAAGAGGAATTAGAAATAGTAGCATGAGAAACTTAGTGTTATGAGAAGCTTGTGCTGTTAGCTAACTGCAAGTAGGTGGACCGTGCGAATACGACCTTTAGAGCTTAAGCCAATCAGCTAGTGACTAGTAGGCATAATTAGTAGAAGGATTATAAAAGGCTGTAACGAAAATCAATAAAATGAAGCATGCTTTATCACTCATATTGAGTCGGCTGCGTTCTTCCTCCTTTAGCCTGGGTCCTTGGCATGTTGGTTATGACATCCCTAATGGCGTGGCACTCCTGCCCTATGATGTCAGTCGTGTCTCCGCCCCCCCAGTCATGGTGGCCAAGAAGAGGAAGCTCTTCAACATGGATGAGCATTTTGTGGGGCTCTGAGTCCTCTGAATCCTCATTTTGGAAGGGGCTACAGGGTCCCATGACCGTCCTCCCCCCAGATAATTTGAGGGGGGGTTTCCAATGTTTGAACCACAAGCCCCCCTTTGTGGTGGTCTACAGTGTTTCCTGCCACCCCAATTATTTTGGAGAGGACCCTGGAGCCCCTCCAAACCCCCATTTTGTAAGGGCTGGAGGTGGCACTTAATGCTTCCCCTAAATAATTTTTTGGTTCCCCCCAATCTGTCTTCCATTCTGTCGGGTTGTTGAGACCTCTGAGCCATCCTCAACCTCCCATTTTGGGGTCCATGTCTCCCCCCAGTTATTTTCGGGGTGGTTTGGTGTTTCTCCCCCCATATCCTACATTTGGGGGGGGGAGTTAGAATATGAGTCCCTGAAAACCCCTATTTTGGGGGGTCTAAAGCATGCCCTGGTACCTCTGAAATTAATTAGGCATAGTTTCTGCTTTCCCGATTTTGCCGCAACTGAGAGGCGGGACGCAGCTTGATGCAAGCTGAGTGTCCGATTTATTATGATTCTTCACATACTTTTATACTAGTTCCTAGATAGCATGTTACAAACTAATTGGTTTCTTTAAAGCATGCCAAAGATTTATTGGCTTACATTCTACATTAGGCATTCACAAATTGGCTAATGCTAAAGGCTTTTTTCTAAACATTAATTGCAACAGTCCTACCTACAAAAACAATAACTCCCAGTTACAGGACATCTGTTCCACAGCGCCTAATCTTAACACAAACACCAAGTCAGCACCCCCTGTTCCTCCTACACTAAGTTCTTATCTTATTCTTTCCAAGGCCTGTGGCTGACAAGTTCCAGCACTTCTCCTTCTATCAATTGTGCAGTGCTGGGGGTTTTGCTGAGAGCAACCAAGCCCTGCCCCACAGAATCTTTTCGTTCTTACTCCAAGTTCTCGTTGTCCTCTGGACAGTTCATATCCCAGGTAGGTCACTTGCTGCTGTACCATCTGAGCTTTCTGTTGAGACACTCAATATCCATTTAATCCAAGAAAATTCCGTGAGTTTACAGTCCACTGAATGCATTCAGATTTAGTCTCTGTTGCTATTAGAAGGTCATCAACATACTGCAGGAGGGTTCCATTGTTTGAAGGGACTTGCCACTTTTTGAGATCTCGTGCCAACTGCTTCCTAAATATCGTTGGGCTAATTTTAAAGCCCTGAGGTAACACTGTCCATGTAAGCTGAGTTTTCCTACCAGTGGTGGGGCTCTCCCATTCAAATGCAAACAATTTCTGACTTTCTTTGTGTAAGGACAGACAGAAGAAGGCATTCTCTAAATCCAGCATGGTAAACCATGTCTGGCTATCCCTTAACTTTTTAAGTAAGGTATATATGGATTAGCAACTACGGGTCATAAGTCTTTAGCAATTTTGTTAATTTCCCTTAAGTCTCGTACTACCTGGTATGAACCATCTAGTTTCTGTACTGGGAGTACAGGGGTATTGTATTCTGACTCGCATTCTATAAACCACCCATACTTTAGAAATTTATTAAATGGACCCTCAATTCCTTTGTAGTCCTTCAGTCTCAAAGGGTATCGCCTCCTCCGTACCAGTCCCTTTCCTTCTTTAAGTTCTATTACTCTAGGGGATGCATTCTTGGCTTTCCCTGGAATCCCAGTAACCCACACTCCTGGACAGGCCTGACAAATAATTTCTTGAACTGCCGGTGTCAATTTCTGTGTCTTTTCTGGATTCATCAGAGCTAGACTAAGTACCTCTATTAACCTTTGATCCCCTACTTTAAACTCCATTTTCCCTTTCCGCTTAAAAGTAATTTCTGCTCCCAATTGCTCTAATAAATCTTTCCCTAATAAGGACTCAGGGGAATTTGGCAAATAGAGAAATCAATGCATTCTGATCTGCTTTGCCATTGTATACATAAGGGGTCTTGAAAAGAATGCCTTTTCCTGTTGGCCGGTGACTCCCACTACATTTACAAAATCGTTGCTTATGGGTGCTAATTCTTGATTAAGGACAGAAAAGGAAGCACCTGTGTCAATTAAAAATTCTACATCCTTTTCCTGCCTCCCCTGGCTTAATGTTAACCGGGGGACCTGCTAAGGTCGATGCGCCAGGTCCCCATCAATCCTATGTCCCCATTCCTGCTACTAGAACTGGTGGGGCAGAGGGGCATTTCAGCTGCTGACACCCCACATTGCACGAAGGGTCCAGAGTGGTATATTTTCTCATGGCCGCCCTTAACTGGTCCAAAAATTCTGTCAGAGTTTCTTTTGACCCTTGTTTGACAGTGTAAAGCGCTGACCACTTAATGGCTTTCAGGATTGCATTGTCTATCCCCACTTTAATCCAATTTCTATATCTCCATAACATTCTATAGTCATTTCCATCGTTTGGATCCTAGTGCGGGTCAGTTCATGGGACATGATCATCTACATTCCCTTGCAAAGTTCCACCAGTCACCTGGGCTTGCACATGGATTTGAGCTGGTTTTGAAGCTAGCTGTCTCTCTGTCTCAGCCATTTCCTCTGACATCAAATCCACATCTGACCAATCAGGGTCCTGATTCTTGATTATTAATTCGTATCTCCTTCCTATTCTTGCAGGATCATCTCAGTACCCTTTAGCTATTTCTCTCCAGTTTTCTAAATCATTAGTGGAGAATGGGACCTTTCACCTTTGCTGACCCATTTGCACCCATTACTTCCCTTAAGGGAGCAAGGAGTTGTGCCTCCTTTTGGGTTTTACTCCAAGTGCACGTCATAACCGGCGTGGGGGCAGAGGCACTAGCTCCCCCTTTTTTCCTCCTCTCTGCTCCTTCTAACCCCGCCATTCTCGGTTAACAGGGCTGATACAGGGGATAGTGGAGAGACAGCAGGGAGAGGCAGGAAAGGCTGTACTGAATCCTCCAGTCGATCTTCCACCTCCTCCTGCCCTTGCCTGACAACTTTCAGCCATCGCTGCCCAATACTACACGCCGAACAACAGCTCCTTAGCTTTGATTTTCTTCCTTTTTTTTTTTTTTTTTTTTTTTGTGTGTGTGTATGTCCTAGGTTTTTGTGCCTTTTCCAAGGACAAAACAAGAGGGTTCTGAGGTGCAATACTAATTCCATATTCCTTCTGCCACTCTGGGTGGCTTCACAGAGTGAAAAACATACCAGCATACATCACTTCATACCAGTTTCTTGTCCCTTTGTAAAATCAACATTAATGGTAGGAGGGTATTATAATTTAAAGACCCATTAAGGGGCCATTTTTCCTGATCTTCCAGTTTATGTGGGGGCCACCACTGATTACAATATTTAATTAGAATTTTCTTATTTACATTGCTTCCTGATGGCCCCCCTATTTCATTCCAATGTGCCAGAATACGTCTTAAGGGAATTTTCTTTAGAATGCCTTCACTCTGATTTGCGCCCATTTTATGACGCTAATGACTGATATAAATCAACTAGAAAGAATACTGGGGGTGGGGGGGGGTGGAGGGGGCATGAAGGGAGAGGGAAAGTGTGGGGGACCTCAGCTGGACTGAGGCCCTGGGAAGGGATGACTTTGACCTTGAAAGGATTCCAATCTACCCCTGAGAGAGCAAACAAGAACAAGAGGAGCTGCAAGATGAGCAAGCTTATCAACTGCAGTAAGAGAGCATAACAACTCTGAACCAATAAGAAAAGAGACATATCGGAAAAACTGATAACCCCGTACTTGGAGCTAGTTTTAGGTGGATAGAGATACCGGAAAGCTTGGAGCGTGAAATTTTGAACTTTTCATCTTACTACGTTTGCGTGATGAGCTTATGCATATTAACTTCTCCGCCCTGGCAAGAGCCAGGGTTCATTTCCATGAACATGCGATGTATGAACACATACATGAAGGGGCGTGTCAGTAGGCGGTCTGGAAAGTCTGTCCACCCTGTAGTAAAAGTATAAAGGAACAAAGGACGAGAGTAATAAAGGATTTTTACGGGTCTTTTACCCAGAAGACCAGTCCCAATACCAGAAAACACCAGAATACCAGAAAAATCTGAAATATGAAAGAATACATTATTGCTCAGGTGGTCCTTGTCTGCCCCTGCAACAATCTGAATGAGATGAGGAGTCTGTCCAAGAGAAATCTCCAGGGGTACCCTAGGGAGTCATTCTCTCAACGGGTTGAGCAGCTGGTCAGAGACTGTCCCATCTGGGGTAACAAAATGAGCTGAGAATTCAGTCTCAATAGCCGTAGTAGCCATTAAGCGATATTCTTTATTCGACACGTTGGATGCATAGGGGATCATTCCTCCTAATATGCATGTCACTGAACTGGAGTTTATGATATTTATACACAATTCGCTTACATAGTCACGTAATTTCCAAGAATTGATTATCATATTCATTACTCTTCCGAGAAATCATTATAATATGTTGCTGCCCACTTCCGCATGCACACTACAGTCTCTAGGTGGTCTTCTAGGACCCCTGGTGGTCGTTTACTTCATTCTCATCTTCATCACAGTGTCCTTTCTGTGAACTTGGTTCTGTCTTCCCCTTTCCCTTACAGCTGAGACCACAAAACCAGTTGCATCTGGTAGTTCTGCAAGCCTCAGCGTCCTTCTACCATTACCTTGTTTTTCCTAGATAGGAGTGCAACTAAATCGTGTAAGCACACAGGCTCCATCTGTGGAGATGCTCAGAATGCAACCTGAAATGGTTCTCAGCAACCTGCTGTAGCTGCCCCTTCTTTGAGCAGTATTTGGACTAGGTGATGTCCAAAGGTCCCTTCCAACTCCAACTGTTTTGTGATCCTGTGATTCCGTAATGTCTGGCAGTGTTTCTGAGAACTTTTCTGTGGTATCCCCAAACCAGTTTGAGTCCTGGTGTCCATGGAGCGGAGCAGAGCATCCTTCTGAGGATGAACCCATTCACCATGTAACCCTGAGGATTTACTGAACCAGGGATTACAAATGCCAGCAAAGCCTCAGCACACTGCAGTGTCTGCTGGCCACACCTCCACTGACCAGTCCCTCCCTCTACAGAAGTTTGGGTCAGAAGGGACCTCTGGACATCTCTAGCACCGCGAGCTGCTCTGATCAAGGATAAGTTTACAGTTAGATGAGATTAGCCAGTCTTTCTCCTGTCCCAACTCTAATCATGATGAATATTTTCCCGGATTAACCTCTTTAGAAATGAGAGTTTTGAAAATCACAGTCACCTGGCCCAGTGCTGGCCCACTGTCACTGTGGGTTTGTTGTTTTTTTTTTTTTTTTTTTTTTATTATCTTAACCTTATCTGAAATCCCACCTCCTGCTTCTTGTCCTTGTGATCTCATGCCCTTTCCTCCCCCTCATGGTGCCCACCCAGATCATCCATCACACCGACTCAGAGCAATGCTGATCACAACCTACTCTCCAAGCATGACCTCACTGGGACCCCCTAGGGCCATGCAGGCAGGCTGTTGTGGTCAGCTCCACACAGGAGGACTATAGCACCAAGAGCCTGGGGGCACCACTCCTTCCTCAGCCACTTCACTGGCCTGCTGGAGCACCAGGACATCAAGGACTTGTGACTCAGCAACAACCAACAGACCCAGAGTCTGGACATTGCCTTGATTTAGCTGAACATCATCATTTTTCCATTGGAGGCCGTTGCCCAGCCCAGGTCACCTCCCTTCTGATCTCCCCCCATCCTTACTCTGCTCTGGGCAGCCTCTCCTGGCCCCCTCCTTGTGCTCTCCATATGGCCCCAGGATCTGTAGGGATCACTGCTGCAAACCCCCTCCCAAAGGGTCTGTGGAGGTGGCAGTGCTTGAAGGGAGGGACTATGGTGCATTTCCAAGGAGAGCAGGGGTGTTTGGCTGTGCCTGAGGGTGAGATGAATCACTCTGCAGCCTCCTTTCCTTGTGCCTGCTGCGTCCCGATGGCCTCCTCTGGGATTGCAGAGTCCTTGTTTTCCTGAAGATACCTGGATTTAGCGCTTTCCCTTTGAGTGACTCCCAACCTTGGGTGATCTCACAATTTATGGGGCTCCAGTCCCTGCCCGCCCCAGGCACCTGTTGTCCATGGAGATACCCCGTGCTCTTCAGGCAGCTCCAGGCTCCCCTCCTTAAGGACTTCATCTGCATGTCACTTGTGGGACAACCATGGGAATGCAATTCAGTGACCATTCACCATCTCCAGTGTCACTAGACATCAAATGGTTACTCTTAAATCCCACCCTTGGCCTCTAACAGGCCATACCATGACATTGACCTCTTGGCTCCTGAATCCATGGGGAACAGGCTCTCTGGGGGAGCAGTTGCTCGTGCCTATTCCTGGCACCAGCTTTGGAAGAAGAGCCCAACTTTACAGCAGTGCACTGGGGAGATCCCATTTTATTATAGAAATCCTATGGGGGCGTTGGCTCTTACCCAGTGTTAGACATACTTTATACAGGCTCCAGGAGACAGAGCAGAGTCATATCTCAGTACAAGAGAGTTGAGTCTAAACTTTTCTGTAGGAACAAAATAACTACAGATTACCAAAAATTATAATGATAACATTATGATGTTGGAAATGAGAACATAAACACTGATGATAAATCAAATGGTGAAAATGATAACATTAAAAAACCCCACAGGCCTGAAATGGGATACCCTGTGAGTCACTTGTGCAGAGAGAAGGGAAGTTTATCAGTATTGAGAAACAGCTGTGAAATTGTTTTCCTAATGGCAACCTTGATCTCTTTGTTCCTCATGCTGTAGATGAGGGGGTTCAACACTGGGGGCACCACCACATACAGAACAGCCACCACCAGATCCTGTGATTGGGAAGAAATGGATGGGGGCTTCAGGTAAGCAAACATGCCAGTGCTGAGGAACAGGGAGACCACAGCCAGGTGAGGGAGGCACGTGGAAAAGGCTTTGTGCCGTCCCTGCTCAGAGGGGATCCTCAGCACAGCCCTGAAGATCTGCACATAGGACATCACAATGAAAACAAAACACCCCAGAAATACACAGATACTAGCCACAATAAGCCCAGCCTCCCTGAGGTAGGCGCCTGAGCAGGAGAACTTGAGAATCTGGGGGATTTCACAGAAAAACTGGTTTATGGCATTGCCGTGGCAGAATGGTAGTGAGAATGTGTTGGCAGTGTGCAGCAGAGCATTAGAGGAACCACCAGGCCCCAGGCAGCTGCTGCCATGTGGACACAAGCTCTGCTGCCCAGGAGGGTCCCTGTAGTGCAGGGGTTGGCAGATGGCAACGTAGCGGTCGTAGGACATGATGGTGAGGAGAGAAAACTCTGCTGACATCAGAAGAAAAAAGAAAAAGACCTGGGCAGCACAGCCTTGGTAGGAGATGGCCCTGGTGTCCCAGAGCAAACTGGTCATGGCTTTAGGGACAGTGGTGGAGATGGAGCCCAGGTCGAGGAGGGAGAGGTTGAGGAGGAAGAAGTACATGGGGGTGTGGAGGTGGTGGTCGCAGGCGATGGCGGTCATGATGAGGCCGTTTCCCAGGAGGGCAGCCAGATAGATGCCCAGGAAGAGCCAGAAGTACAGGAGCTGCATCTCCCGTCTGTCTGCAAATGCCAGGAGGAGAAATTCAGTAATGGAGCTGCTGTTGGACATGCTGCTGCCTTAGGGCAAGAGGACCTGTCCAGGGAGGAAAAGCACACTGAGAAGTTAGGGCAGAATTCTTTGAGCAAATCTCTATGCATTAGTCAGTGCTCTGTCCCTTGTTCCTACCCAAACACACATTACTTCCCTCCTTGTTTGTCTCTCAAGCTAGATGTTTGGGTTGTGCAGGCTGAGTGAGTTTCCAGGACAAGTAGCCTTGGCCCATCAGCTCCAGAGCAGTCAGCCCTTCTCTACAGCAGAGGGTATGAGACAGAAAAGGTATGAAATCAACAGTTCATGTCAGCTATAATTCACTCATAATGCAGAAGGGCTCTTCAGCATCTTCCAGGAGGACAACCCCAGAGAGACTGTTGGCTGTGCCACAGCTGCAGTGAGCAGACAGAGCCAGCTCATTCCCTGGCCCCAAGCACTGTGTTGCCCTGAGCCCTCCGGGTTAAGATGGGCTGGGGCACTTTGCTCCCCTGGACACATCTACAGGGCAAGACCCAATCTTTCATTGTCTGAGCTGCAGCTGAAACCCTCCTCCCCAGAGGGATTGAGGGCAAGAACAAGGGCAGCACAGACAGGAGGGGAAATGCAGAGACATGCCCCAATGCTGCTGCTGAGGGAGGAAGAACAGGGGGAGAGAGACAGGTACTGGGGGGTTTAAACTCATCAAGGGTCGGGATGCCATCGGGGTGACACAGCCTGGGAACATTTGGCCTTGGGGCAGAAGCTGTGCTGGGTGGAAGAGGAGAGTGGGGAAGGATTCTGTACTGCACGGGATGTCAGGGAGATGCCAGAATCCCCCCCTCCCTCAACATTTCTGGGAACAGCTCCCTCTCCCTCCCTGCCCATGTCTCTACTGCCTGGAGATGTCCCTACCAGGGGCTGCTTCTCTGTCACCGTGTCTTCTCCCAGTCAGTGCCCACAGCCCCCATCCCATCCGCTGCGTGCTCAGCTCTGCCCTGCAGACACCTCCTGGCAGCACGACATTGTCTAAGGATAGCTTGGTGTTTGGAGGTCCTAATATACATCTAAGATCAAACCCGAGGGTGAATTTGTTGCTGATCTGTAGGATTAAGTTGGGGAAGGCTGTGTTCCTTGCTGAACTATTGATCTCTCAGTGCAATGCTTTAGGGGTCTTGGTCTCATGCAAAAATGAAAACTCCATTACCATCTCTGCCTCATCATCAAAGCAGAAACTGAAACCACAGGCTCTAGAAAGTGACTTTGCTTCAGGTAGCCCCCGCCTTGTCCTTCCCATTGAAATATCCCCCAGGTAATATCCTGAAGGTGTTCTGGAGCTGTGAGCAGCCCTGATCCACGCAGCAGCCTCTTGAGAGCAGAAGGACCCTGCCCTGTCCTACTGGGGGTCTCTCCTTCCCCTCCCAGCTTCTCCCCACAGCGCCATGGGGAGCTCCCCGGGCAGGCTGAGTGCTGACCCTGGCAGGCAGCAGAGTCCCTGCCCCAGCACACAGCCCCCTGGGGTGCAGGGACCCTGCTGGGAAGAACAGCCCTGGGCACCCCTGCCTGCACACCCGGCTGCACACCCCTGCAGCCGGCCCCAGGAAAAGGGAGATGGGATGCCCTGTCCCTCTGAGGGTGCAGCAGGGAATCCCTGCTCTGCACCATGTCCTTCTCCACACAAAAGAAACCCTGAGAGCCATCCTGCCAGATCCTATCTGCTCTGGGATGGGCCAGCTCTAAGAGACCCTCCAGGACTCTCAGGTACATTGCCCTGCACCCACAGACTTACCGAGTCAAGGGCTGTGAAGATTTCTCCTGCAGTGAGCTCTCAGCATCCTCCCACTCCACGCTGCCTGGAACCTCTCCCTGCCTCGCTGCTCTGCCCTGGGTGCCTGCAGGCAGTGCCCCCAGCCCTGCTGCGCTTTGCAGAGGAGCTGCTCCTGGGCAGAGCTGTCTCTCACAAGCACTGCTCAGTGGCCAGGAGCTCCCTCCGGCCCAGGAGCCCGGCCCAGCTCAGCAGCAGGGGACCAGCCCAAGGCGGCACTTTCTCTGTCCCCTCTGGGCTCCCTCCGGGTGTCCCTGGGGCTCCAGGGGAACTGCTGTGAACCAGGCTGAAGGAATCGCTGATGTTCCCTCCCTCAGCTGGGGAGAAACACTTATTTCTAGCAGTGTCATTTCTCGTCAGGATAGGCTTATGTATAAGATTCATCTTTTCTTGTCTTAATATCCGACAGGACTTGCAGACAGTGACAAGGAGGGATTTCTTTTACCCCTGCTGAGGAAGTGATTCAGCTGAGTCTGTTGAGGCATCTCACTCTAGACTTGTGGTCCTGGGCCTAGAAGGGGATTCAGCTCCCTCTCATGACTGTCACAAACCCACAGACCTGGGGTTCCTCTCTCCTCAGTTCAGGTGTGCACAAAATAGGCACCTGCATGTGAAGCTGCCTGTCTCATCTGCCCTGCTAATTAATGGAGATTGAGGCCAGCAGTGAGCTCCTTAGAAAAATACCTGGTGACATTTGGGGTGCCCGAGGTGGTCCAAGATATGTGCAAGTAGCTGCAAGCTCTAACAGAGCAGCCCTGACAGACGGGGCAGCATCTGGGGGCAGCATCCTGGAGCCTGGTTGTGAGTTCCTTTGCCCAACAGCAGATGCCCACATTTAGGATGACTGAACGTTTCCCTACTCCGTATGTTCATGGCAGCCTACAGAGATATTTATCTGACCAAATGGAATCATGTACCCTAGGAAGATCTAAGCCTTTCCTTCCTTTTGTCATTAGCTGAGTTTCCCACCTGTCCTTTGAATATAATGGCAGTTTTCTCATGTACATCCCTTCAGTGCTTAACCTAATTTTAGTGCAGATTAATCTCAGTTTAATATCCAAATACAGGATATGCAAATACAGGCCAGTAGTGCTACATGAGATACTGGGACTTTCCAGCACAACTGCGTGTCGCTGACATGGACAGCACAGGCCCTCTGCAGGGACCTCCCCCCATTCAGCCTGGTCGTGCTACAGGCACCGTGCTGGGCACCGCGGACAGATTCAGTGCCCCTGGGCCAGCCCCCGCATCCCACTGCAGTGAGGCAAGGGCTGGCCGTTCCCTGTCACGCAGGTGCAGGGCAGGGCGTGAATACAGAGCACATCACACCGGGGTCTCACTCGTGTGCCTTCACTTTCAAACTATGACGATTCTTCTCTCCCCCATCATTAACCACCCCCTCAATGTTACCATTCCCTCTTTCCTCCTCCTCCTCCTCCTTAATTTCTCTTTCACTATCCTAATACCCTCCAAAAAGAATAGCCTAGCCTGTTAATGCTTTCCCCATTGGCCATGCATTTCTTTTTTTGTACCCTCTTTTAGTATTGCTGACATGGCTGCTGTAGCATTTTGCTCCTTGGGCGGCAACCCCTTTAAACACAAAATTCTCTTTCATTACCTGTAGTGTCTTTCAACTCCTCATATTGTTGTCTTGTTTGAGGCATTGGCCCATGAGCCTGAAATGCTGAAATGTTGAAGTTTCAGTCCTTAAGTACCTTGGCAGTTTCCTATTTGGCCAACAGAAATCTCCTGAAGATGTACAAGGAGGAGGGTTTTGCAAGGAGAAGGGGGCAAGGTCCACACCAGGAGCAGAATAACCCCTTGCTCCAGGAGAGGCTTTAACAGGACTGGCTGAGGAGCGGCCTTGAGGAGTTGAGCATGGGAATTATGATGGATGCTATATGCACCAGTGGGTTTCCCCTTTCAGTGGGTGGATGGAGAAACTGGAGAAGGTCCAGAGGAAGTCTGTCGTGATGGGGTTTTGGCTCTGAAGCACATGAGATATATGGAAAGGCTGAGGGAACGGAGCCTCTTCAGCCTGCTGAAGGAGAGGCACAGGGCACTCTAAAAGCAAGTGATGCCTACCTGAATAGATCATGGTGGAGCCAAACTCTTCTCTGGCGGCAGACGGTATGGCAGAGGCAACTGCCACAAAGTGCCTCTTGAGAACTTCACCCTGGGCAACAGGAAAATCTGACTAACAGGCTGGTGCTGCAGTGCAGCAGGACACCCAGAGACTCTCTGTGATCTCCATCTCTGGAGGTTTTCAGGGTTCAACTCCACCAGGAGTTGAGGGTCTCTACAGCATAAGCTCTTGGGACAATGCAGGGTGCAACTGCCCTGTGCTCAGGAAGTCTCTCGTCCTGCCTTTGGTTCCAGGTAGGGCCAGCTCTGAGGTCAGAGCCGGTTGCTCAACTGTTGTGGTTTGAGCTCAGAGGGTATCTGAGCACCACACAGCCGCTCACTCCTCCCTTCCTTCCCAGCAATGAGAAGGGACAAATAAGCCAGGCTTGGGCTTCAAGATAGGACCAGGAGGGGCAAATCACCCATAATGGTCACAGGCAAAAGGCAAACTCGTTAGGGGAAGAAAAAGAGAACATAGATATATTACAGACACTAACAACAACACATAGCAGAATAAGACAGTGAGAAGCATTGCCTCGTCTTGAGAACACCTTCCCCCCACCCCTCTCTTCTTCCCAGGCTCAGCTCTGCTCCCGATATCTCTACCTCCTCCCCCAGCGGCGCAGGGGCAGGGAATCGGGGGGTGCAGTCAGTGCTGCCTTTTCTTCCATCTTCGGTGGGGGGAGCTGCTGGAACTTGTTCCCCTGCTCCATCATGGTCCCCCTCTCACAGCAGACAGTCCTCCACAAACTTTTTCCGATGTGACTCCCTCCCAAGGGCCGCAGCATTTCCCTACGCTTCTCCAATGTGGGGCATCAACTTTCTCCAACTGGAGTCCCTCCCATGGGCTGCAGCCCTTCCCAAGCTGCTCTGGCATGGGACAGCCCCACGTGCTGGAATCCTCCCAGCGCTGAACTACAGTAACAGTGAGGTCTGCCTTTTCCCGCATGATCCCAGGTTTTTTTGGGCACTGTCACCTTGGTGATCTATGCAAAACACAGACCATAAATCAGTGTCTGCCCCACCGTGGATCTTCATGGGTGGCAGGGGGAGGGACACCCTGTCATCTCACCAGAGGATACAGGGGGGTCTCTGCTCCAGCACACCTCCCCCCTCCTTTCTTCCTCCGTTCCTCCATTGACCTTTGTGTTCACGCAGCTGCCTCAATTCCTCGTTACAAGTCCCACTCCTTCTCACCACGTCCCTTCTTAAACATATTAGCGCAGAGGCGCAGTTGACTGCCTTGGCCTTGGTGTGGAGGTGGGGCAGATTTGGAGCCGGGGAAGCTTCAAGAAACTTCTCCCAGGGGCCATCCCTATCGCCACCTCCCTCGCTACGAAAAACAACCCCACCACTCACTGAAACCCAGGACAACAATACAGGGAAACACTGGGTGATCCCCAGGCCACCCCTCGTCCCCATAGAGTGGTTCCAGGACACTGGGGGACACTGTGTGGGGGACATGGGAACAGTGAGGAGATACCCAGGCCACCACCCATCCCCAGAGCAGTGGGGTCCCAGTGGGGTCACTGGGGGGAGTCTGCCACCATCTAAGGGTCCCGTTAGCTTTCCTGAGTGTGTGTGTGTGGGGGGGGGGTTGGAACAGTCCTCTCAGGCCTCTGATTTGGGGGGGACAGTGGAGGGGACAGCAGGAGAGGCAGTGGCGGAGGGGCACAGTCGGGGTCCAGAATGGTGGTGCCTTTAGGGGTCCTGGTGCAAACATTGGTGTCACTGGTGGGGGGTGTGGACACCATGATGTACTTCTGGACGCTGCCTGTGGTACTGGGGACCATGGGCTCCACTGCCACCAGTCTGACCATGGGCTGGACACTGGGGAGAGTGGTGGTGACAGGGGAGGTGGCAGTGGGTGCTGGGCTGGTGCTGGAGGTGATCACCTGTGGGAATTGGTGAATTTGGAAGGACATGGGGACAGTGTGGGACACAGGGCCACAGGGACTGGGGGGAATGGTGATGGGGATTGGGGGGATGGTGGGCTCAGGCAAGGTTGCTGTCACAACAGGGACCCCCTGGACCACATCTGAGGAGATGATGTCCACATCTGAGCTGGCCTCGTGTGCTCTTCATGCCCACAGGGGTGTTCAGAGGCACGAGTCCTTCCCTTGCACACGCAGAGGCAGTGCACTGTCACAACTGTAGTGTCTCTCTGGCCTCCAGTTGCTGCTCCCAGAGGCTGGCAGGCACCTGAGCTTCGCAGTGTACCACCCTGCTCTGCACTCCTCTGAGGTGCCCCGAGGCATGAGGAATGGACACGGGGACCTCAGCTCAAGGAAGCACATCCCAGTGCTGCATTCTGGTGGGTTCCCAGGGGACAGTACGCTCAAGGTGAAGTGACTGTGAGACACTGTCTGTCCCACAGACGTTCATGGGATCCCCGGGAATAGCTGAGGGCATCTGTGCTCATTCAGGTTCATCTCCCCACGTGCACACAATTTGCATACTCACGACTCATCTGTACAATGCAAACATGGACTGCTGACCTGGTCACTCAGTGTCCCTCCATGGAGGGATAAACAACCTCTCTGAGCTGGGGTGAGAGGCCCGTGCTGGAAATGGTGGTTGTTCCTGACTGGTGTGTGACGATCACTCTGGGGCAGCTTTCCCCGGGTGTTCAGAGCACACGGGCAGAGGGCAGGTCCTGCCCTGATGGTCCTTCATGTCTCTCCCAGGAGAGGCCTGGCTGTGTGAGGACACAGCTGTGTGCCCTGACCTTGCACACTCACACACTTCAGCGGTACAGCGGTGTTATCCCTTGCCCAGCACTGCTGCACCCAGACATCTCAACCCCCTCCCAGCTCTCCCCACTCCCCAGCCTTCTCCCCAGCCGAGCAGAGCAGCCCAGTCTGGTCTGGCCCCGCAGAAAGGAGGAGATGGAGGTTACTGTCAGTGTCTCTCCTGCTGTCATGGCCTGGAGATCACCTGCTAGGAGCCTTCAGTCCCCCGGGCCAGCCCTGCTCCCCAGGACAGCACAGAGTCCTGGCCCTGGGACTCCTCAGGCAGCTCCCACTGCCCTCAGCTGGCACCCACAGCAAAGAATTTCTCTTTTCATGTCTCCCTTCCATGCACACAGTGTCCTGCTCTTCTCCCAGGACATCCCACCTCTCCACAGGACCTTTCCTCAAGGTGGGCACATCTGTGCTGGCCTGGACAGCCAGTTCTGCACCCGCTTTCCATACTCTCCACAGCCCCTGAGCTGCTGATGCTGCTCTGAGGAACAAGTGGGCTTGCCTGGGGCCCCAGGATGATTTTACAGTGCTGTGCTGGTCAGGCTGGGAGGCAGACCCAGCTCAGGGACATCACTGCCACCGACTGCCTCCCACAGAAGCTCTTATGTGGCCATGGAGGGTGCTCAGAGGTACCCTGCCTTATTTCCCACACCACAAGATGTGTTTGGATGCTGCACTGGATTCAGGCTACAAGAGTCCACTGATGGTGGAACAAATCACTCACCAGGCTCCTTTCCCTGTGCCTGCTGTGTCCCTTGGGGGTGCAGAGCCCTCACTCAGCACTTCACACCCAGATTTAGCACTTTATACCTGGGTCCCTCCACCCTGGACATGTTTGTGTTCAGTGGGCTCCACTCACTGCTGACCTCCTGGCACACGCTGATCCTGCAGATCACCTAGATCACCTGCACTCTGCTGGCAGTTCCAGACTCCTTCCAGAAAAAAAATTCACCTGCCATCAGTCCTATCACATGCTGTAGAGCTCCAGGGAGTTTAACTGGAGATCATTCACCATCTGTGTGGGTGCTGTCCAACAAGTAACACCTGAGCCATTCCTCAGTCCCTGCAAGACCATACTGGGAGCCATCCCACTGAGCCCATGGGGAAACAAGCAGAGAAACAGTCCGCTTTGGAGTCTATTCCTTGGGCATCTTGGAAAAATCCCTAAGCGTTTGGGCACTGCCTTGAGGAGATCCCCTTTCGTGATGGAGATGCTGTTAGAGAGGCCAGCTCTGTCACAGATCTGCTGTGCAGGGACTCTGTATGCAGGAGCTGACGCAGCAGCACCAGAGAAGGTCTTGGAAAAAAAGCCTCAGACAAAAAAGTCACTGCAGGGTCCTTTTCAGTATTTAAATGCAGAGGGTGTGGAAATTCATTTACACTGTCTCTGGGTCAAACCGGACAGATAGATAATGAAATTGAAATAGTAAGAATAGTGAAAACACTTTATGGACAACTTAGAAGTGAAAAAAAAAAAAAAAAATCAACAATAACATCAACAACTACAAAATATATAAAAGACAGGAAGACAGGTTGAGACTGTAATGAGTTATATTAAAAGTGATATGGAGAAGATGGGCAGTATATTGCTTCTAAAAAAAACATCTGGTCATCAGTTTCTGAACTGCATCCTTGAGGTTCTGGTTCCTTATGCTGTAAATGAGGGGGTTCAATGCAGGAGGAACCACTGAGTACAGAACAGCCACCACCAGGTCCTGGAGTGGAGAGGAGATAGAGGGGGGCTTCAGGTAGGCAAAAAATGAAGTGCTGATAAACAGGGAGACCACGGCCAGGTGAGGGAGGCACGTGGAAAAGGCTTTGTGCCGTCCCTGCTCAGAGGGGATCCTCAGCGCGGCCCTGAAGATCTGCACATAAGACAGCACAATGAAAACAAAACAAGCAAAGAATAAACAGGCACTAACCACAATAAGCACAACTTCCCTGAGGTAGGTGCCTGAGCAAGAGAGCTTGAGGATCTGGGGAACTTCACAGAAGAACTGGTTCACCACATTGCCATGGCAGAGTGGTAGAGAAAATGTGTTGGCAGTGTGCAGTGTGGCATAGAGGAACCCAGTGCCCCAGGCAGCTGCTGCCATGTGGACACAAGCTCTGCTGCCCAGGAGGGTCCCGTAGTGCAGGGGTTGGAAGATGGCAACGTAGCGGTCATAGGCCATGATGGTGAGGAGAGAAAACTCTGCTGTAATCAAGAAGAGAAGCAGAAACACTTGCGCGGTACATCCTGCATAGGAAATGGCCGTGGTGTTCCAGAGCAAATTGGTCATGGCTTTAGGGAAAGTGGTGGAGGTGGAGCCCAGGTCGAGCAGGGAGAGGTTGAGGAGGAAGAAGTACATGGGGGTGTGGAGGTGGTGGTCGCAGGCGATGGCGGTGATGATGAGGCCGTTGCCCAGGAGGGCAGCCAGGTAGATGCCCAGGAAGAGCCAGAAGTGCAGGAGCTGCAGCTCCCGTCTGTCTGCGAATGCCAGGAGGAGGAACTGGGTGATGGAGCTGCTGTTGGACATCAGCTGGTTCTTGACATGGGCACAGTGGCCTAAGAAGGAAAAGATGGGACAATTGTGACAGACTGCACGCAAAGCCACTGTATTTCTCAACAAAATCCCTCCCCCCAACTCCCAATTCCAACACATTTCCTTTGTTTTCTCTGAGGAGCAGGACCTCTGCCCATGTGCTGCCAAGGAGCCAGCTCTGCCCTGCTGCCGTGAGGACATGGGAGCTGGTTCTTGTCTCCTCCAGTGTTCACAAGGGATGTCAGATGCAATTCACTCTTAATAGAGATGTTCAATATCTGCACTTATGACTCCCAAGAGAGTGGGATGCAGAAGAGAGGTTTATCATGTGTTATGATAACTTTCTCTGTGTCTTTTATTTTCCACCGTCATCACATCTGGTGAGTACTACTTCTAGGGGTAGAAATCCTCAACTTTATGACTGAAAGTGTGGAGTCTTAAGACAAGACAGGCAAAAGGGCTCAGCTGTCTCTTGCTCAGTGCAGAGTCAGGAGAGCAGCAGTATCAATCAAGCTTGTTCCCAGCTGCCCTGTGCTTTCATTTCTGCTATCTGGAGGATGACTGCACACAAAAATTACTCTCAAAAAAAAAAAAAAAAAAATGTAACTGGACTCTAATGAAAGCAGGGGAGTCTTGTTTCTCTTATCCGCAGGGAAAGGTCTGAAAAATCTTTTACCACCACAGAGGTGCAGTTGTGAGGGAGAGGGCAGGACATGGCCCCTGTCAGAGAGAAGCAAAGGAATCTGCGAGGAGACTGACAACCCCCAAGGGATGGCTCAGCACTCCCTGGGATCCTGCTTGGAGCTCTATTTGCCAGGAACTGTTTCTCTGTCCCCACATCTCCTCCCTGTCCCTGCTCACGGATCCCATCCCACCCACCATGTCCTCAGCTCTGCCCAGAATACACCTCCTGGCAGCAGGACACTGACCAGGGGGATCTCTGTGCTGGCAAGTCTTGAAGAGAATTTCAGATAAACCCTGAAGAGACCACAAAGGTGATGTTAATGCTTTCTGTAGGCTGAGGTGGGTGAAGGGACTTTAGCAGGTTTCCTGATAAACCCATTCCTCACTCACTGTAATGCTGTAGGAGTGTTTGTCTCTTGTGCAAACCTGAACAGATCCATGACCATATCCACCTACCATCACAGCCGGGGAGTGAAAGCACCAATCCTGGTAAGTTCCTTTACTGCCTGGTAGCACCCCGCCTTGATGTCCTTCTTGAAAAGTGCCCTGTGAAATGTCCCAGGGGCGATGTGGAGCTGCAATCAGCCCTGACCCATGCAGCAGCCTCTCGATAGCAGAACAATCCTGCCCCGCCGTAGAGTGGCTTGCTCCTTACCCCACAGCTTCTCCCCACAGCGCTGTGAGGAGCTACCTGGGCAGGCTGAGTGCTGACCCTGGCAGGCGGCAGAGTCCCTGCCCCAGCACACAGCCCCCTGGGGTGCAGGGACCCTGCTGGGAAGGACAGCCCTGGGCACCCCTGCCTGCACACCCGGCTGCACACCCCTGCAGCCGGCCCCGCCAGAAGGCAGCCCTCATGCCCTGGCCCTCACAGGGGGCACCAGGGAAGCCCTGCTTGGGAGCAGCTACTCCTCCTCCTCCTCCTCCTCCTCCTCCTCCTCTAGGCAGGAGGCAGATTCCTAGTGGGTCTGCCGCCTTCCCCAGATCCCTCCCTGAGCTGCAGCTGCATTGCCCTGCACCCCCAGACTTACTGTGGCCAGGGCCCTGATGCTTTCTCCTCCTCGGACCTCTCAGCATCCTCCCAGCCCAGGCTGCCTTGAAGCTGTGTGTGCCTCGCTGCTCTGCCCTGGGTGCCTGCAGGCAGTGCCCTCAGCCCTGCTGCGCTTTGCAGAGGAGCTGCTCCTGGGCAGAGCTGTCTCTCTGCAGCGCTGCCCACTTGCCAGGAGCTCCCTCCGGCCCAGGAGCCCGGCCCAGCTCAGCACCACAGCAACAGCCCAAGGCACTTTAATGACCCCTCAGGAGGGTTTGGTGCCAACTCCATGAACCTCAGGCACTGAGAAGCTGAAGAAACCTCTGAAGAAGTCAATGTTATATTCCAACTCCAAAGTTTCCTGCACTGTTAATGGCTCCCACTGAGAGACACTGTTGACAAAGCCTCCTCAGGGTCCTGTTAGAGCAGAATTCTGGAGGCAGTGATGACAAGTCAAAAACTAAAAGGGAAAGGTGGCTCTGATGCTGAGTAAACCTGAATGTGTTGTATTAAGCCAAAGTTCCAAGCCCTAGGCCCATTAAATAAATGGCCAAGCCATGACCCCCAGCCCCTGGGAAGGGAGATCCTGTCCCTCCCACATTCCTCAGGGCTCTTCCTGGGGTAGGGGCTATGGAGATGTGCACCTCCCAGGCTCCTGAGGATGCACAAGGAGGCCATGAGGCCCCCGTGCTGCAAGGGACTGTGCCTCCTCACAGGCATCAGTGGCAGAGACAACAGCCATAGCCAAAATGATGATGGGGTTGACTTTACTGGGGGCTTTCAACTTTCCCACAGCCCTCTGTCATCTCCACCACAGGCTGTCCGATGTGGTTGCATGCCCTGGGCCTTTTCCCCTGCAGGCTGTCCTCATCCCCCCAGTTTTGTCCCCTGGAGAATGCCAGGGGAGAAATTACCTGTCCTCATCTCCCCCAGCCTTACAGCCATGAGGCCCCAGTGCTGTAAGGATTAGGTGTCTCCTGGTAGGCCTGCAGTTGATTTCTTGAAGGCTGGGGACATCCACCGTGCTTACCAGCCTTGCTCTCACTTGACCATCTTCCTACCCTTACTGATATCTCTCCATCCTCACGGGCTGTTGGTTGGAATGCAAAGCTTTGGCTAATCCAGACTCTTTCTGGGTGGCCTATTGTACTGCACTTGGAGGGACGCTTCATGTAGCTCAACGTAACACAAAATCCTCATGTCCAGTCTCAACTTCCAAAGCTTCACTTTGTGCCATTCTTTCTTTCTTATGTTGTTTCTCGATTTAGAGAAAAACCTCCACCATCTCTGAAACCACACTTCAACCCATGTCAGGATAGTCTGGGTGGCCATGCTCATCCTAGTGCAGACCTGTATGCAGGTGGCCTTGTTTGTGGCCAGCATGCACCGCTGTCTTGTATGGTGTCCTCATAGTGCCCAGGCCCATCTCCTCAGAGTCCCTGATCAGCTACTCAGGTCCAAGCCTGTCCTGATAAATGAGGAGATTATTCTTCCTCTTAATGCAGGACTGGACACTTCTCCTTGTAAACTTCAAGAGGTTTATGTTGGCCGGAATCCCAGAGTTTCTCAGGTTTCCCTGGGCTGAAGCTCCACTTGGTCAGCTGTTAGTGCCTCTGTGCAGATAGCTCACCTTGATGGTGGTGGTGTCTCTCACGTAATAACAGCCTGAGGAGCTGCAGGGCTCTACAGCCCCAGGTAGGAATTACCATCAACACAATCTTCAAAACAGCAAATGAGATCACAAAACAAGCAAAGTCAGGGTCAGTGGAGAAAGGGTAAATGAGGGTTGGGCTATTTGTATGTTAGACCGTGTTAGTGGAAAATATATACCTGTAGAGAGATTGAAACAATAAGGAATCTCTCCAGAAGCTGGTTTTAGGTCCCTCCAGCTGTCTGGGACCTGGATCCAGAATTCCCTCATCCCCCCAGTTCCTCCACACACAGACAAGCACACTGTACACAGCAAATGTCTCTCTCCAGCACAGCATCACAGAACCTGCTGAGCCTGGAATGCATGTCAGCTTCTACCTCCTCTGTCCTTCCTCTTCATGCTTGGTTTCTGTCAGGAGCTCCTTTTTCATCCATGCCATCCTCCTGACACCTTTTCTTGACTTTCAGCATGTCTGTGTGGACTGTTCTGGAGTGCAAAGAGGAGATCATTAACCATCAAACAGCTCTCTGCACCCTTTCCTCTTCAGGGCTGTATCCCATGGGATTCTTCCAAGCAGGTCCTTCAGCAGGTCAAAGCCTGCTCTCCTGACGTCCTGCCCCTTGCTTTCTTCCCTTCTCTCAGCATGCTACACTCTACTTTCTCACCCTTGATTGTTACAGCCCCGAGCAGCTCTTCCTAGTTTGCAAGTATCAAGTCCTGCTGCAGGGCCCCTCACCTCACTGTCTCCTCAGTCACCCTTGTCAGGAAGATGTCACCAGTGAGCTCCAAAATCCTCCTGGGTGGCTTGCACCTCTTCAGCAGAGGCAACTGGGACAGTTTCAGCCTGCCATGAGGTCCAGGGCCTGCAGACATGAAGCTCCTTCCAATTGTCTGAAGAAGGCCTCATCTACCTGATCAAGAGGTCTGGAGCAGAAATCCACCCATCCTCCCACAGTGCTGCCCATGTTGTTCTGCCCTCTGATCCTGGCCTATCAGCTCTCAGCTAAGTCATCGTCAGTCCCCAGGCAGAGCTCCATGCATTCCTGATGCTCTCTTACATAAAGGACAACCTCCCCTCCAGATCCAGACCTGTGGCCTTATCAATACCTGACTGCAAGACCCCAAATTTTCTCCAGGTGGCTGCTTTGGGCCACTTTCTCCCTCAAGCAAACAACTCACAGAATCATCTGGCCTCACCAGGGTCTAGTCCAGACGTAGGGTCTCTAAATACATGGCTCCCAAGACTCTCCTACTTGCTGGTTAATCTGGTTTGATGTGCACTATTGGTTCCACCCACTGACATACCCACCAACATGACACATGCACACAGCCTGATCTCTCCAGTTGCTGGCCCACCCGGTGCATGAGCCCCTTTGACTCATGCTTCCCATTCCAGGGATGGGCCCTTGGACCTCTATCCGTACCAAGAGCAGACATCTCCTCACCCCAGAAAGTTGTGGAGGATGGAATTTCATAAGAATACAGGACAGACTTTCAGTTGCATGGTGTGCCTAAACCAGTATACTGACCAGCCACGCGTGACCAGCTCCTTTCATCCCCTTTTCCCCCTTTTTCCGATGCTTCTTTCTCCCCAAACCACCTTGGTCCTTCCCTTTCCCTGCCTTTGGTTCTTTCCTAGGCATGCCACAGCAAGCCTGGCACAATCCCCAGTGCTCTCTCCAGCATCCCATAAGGACTCTCAGACCCACAGAGGCAGAAACCCCCACCCTCAGTCGGCAAGGTCACCCTGGGAGGCTCCTCCGTTTGACCCACTTGTTAAATGTCACACCCAGATATTTTGGACCTCTCTGTGAACGAGTATTTTTCACTTTGGGTTTTAAATTGTTTCTCTGAAAACTGGGTGATTCTGGTCCTAAGAAATGGAAATTATTTTTGTTTGTGGAAGTTCTACAGATTAGGTCAGATAAAAATGTCCATGGATGTTATATGTGAAAAGGAGCACAGTTTGTCTGACCATGACCAAGTCCTGATGACATCGACTCCACGAGGCATTTACTGGCACTGATCACACATGACAAGGACCATAACATGCATCTATCCCAATTACTTGGTAAATCCTCTTCAGTCCCGTCCACCTCTGTTTCTGTGTTCCCTCCCTCAAAGTCTTTGTCATGTACACAAGACAAAGTGCAAAAGATTTTAAAGAGTTGGAAGTGCAAGACAGGCTGACAATAACCATTTTTCAGTGGTTAAAACACACTGAATATGTCAAGCAGCAGTCATACCCTGAGATTAAAGACACCCTGGAGTATTTGAGGGCACATCATAGGAAGGATGACCAGGCACCTGTATTGGGCTTACGTGGCAAGGTTTTTTGGTAGCGGCGGGGAGAGGGGCATGCAGGGGTGACTTCTGTGAGAAGATGCCAAAAGCTAGCTCCATCATGTCAGATGTGGGGTGCATGGGGTGAGCTGAGTCCTGCTTGAGCCCAAGGGCTTCCAGCTCTGGATGAGATGCCCACATTGCCTCAGCTGAATTCCTGCCCTGCACAGGGGAAACAAATTCCTTCTTTATCCCTCCCTATGCATCCTTTTTTTGTTTTCGGACAGAAAAATTCCATTTTCCAGACAGACGCATTGACAGCTTTATCAGGCCAGACCATGTTGTAATCAGTCTCTCTCCACTTTTGGGAGAGGTACATTGGTGATGACTTCAGCTGACTTCAGACAACATTCCCCAGGGGTGGCCCCGCTGCCTTTCGGGAGCTGTCAGCCCTCGAGCACCAGGGATCTCTCGAGGGACAGCAGCAGGGTAGAGAAAGTGGTGCCTTGGGCTGGGCCGGGCTCCGGGGGCAAGAGGAGCTGATGGCAAGCGGGAAGCACTGGAGAGAGACAGCTCTGCCCGGGAGCAGCATCTCTGCGGAGCACGGCAGGGCTGAGGGCACTGCCCACGGGTGACAAGGGGAGAGGAGAGAAGTGAGAGGGATGTAAGACAGTGTGGAGTGGGAAGATGCTGAGAGTTCACTGGGGGACAAATCATCACAGCTCCTAACACGGTAAGTCTCTGGCTGCAGGTGGGTACTGGTAGAGTCTCTGGGAGGGTCCTTCTAGAGCTGGCACATGCCAGGGCTGATGCTCTCTGGAGCAGTGATTATCTGCCGAACAGTCGGGGGGACGGGGCATGTCATCTCCCTTTTCCTGGGCACTGGCTGCAGGAGCGTGAAGCTGGGTGTGCAGCCAGGGGCACCCCGGGCTGTCCTTCATCACAATCACCCCTGGTAGGGCAGGGTCATTGTGCTGTTGAGGGGGTGAGGCGTGGGTCAGGGCTGCCCACAGCTCCTGCTGACAGCCTGGACAGCTCTAGGGGGGAAACTTGCAAGATGAGAAAAAAGGGAGGCTTCACCTGCAAGGGAAGGAGCCTGTGCTTTCAGTTTGCTACTCTGGGTTGGCTGGGTGAGCATTGAGAGATGGGAATGACTCTCACTGGTTTGGAGAAGGTACTGACAATGCAGATCTGTTTCACTGAGAGGTGAATGAGTCTGGGAGCATCAGAGCAATCCCCCACAGCTTACAGATCACCACCACCACCAGCAACAGGCTTGGCAGGTTTTCTCTGCCATTCCTACCTGAATTTTGAAGCACAGAGAAGGTCCTGGGCAGTGCCCTGCCCCAGGAGGTGTCTGCAGGGCAGAGCTGAGTACCCAACAGCTGGGATGGGGTCTGTGCGTGCAGGAGATGGGAACCAAGAAACCAGGCTGCCAGCAGGCACAGCTCCAGGCAGCAGAGACGTGGGCAGGGAGTGAGATTTTTATCAGAAATCCTGTTTCAGGGGATCTACTAGCAGCTCCAGTGATCCCTGCAACACAGGTCCCTTCCCCTGATGTTGGAAAATGGGTGAAAAAAAAAACAGTTTAGGGTAGCATAAGAACTTAAGCAATCAGCCAAACACCTGCAACACGTTGTCTGTCGCACAGAGGTCCGTGAGCTAGGCAACTGTGATAAACACCTCGTGGGGAATGTCTAAATGGAGAGGCTCTGTGTGTAAATTGGCAGACTCCTAATGAGAAGCCCTTGTCCTTGGAGATTAAGATGCTCTGAAAAAGAATGAACTAGATGAAGCTAGGTTGGAGATAAGAAGTGCATACATAAACCAATGAAGTCCAATTCTAATATGTAGGAAATGTTCAAGAAGGGCTCCTCTCCAAACACCACCAGAGACTGCTAGAGACCACCAATGACCCCCATGGAAGCCCCTCGGGGACATAAACTGCATGCCTAATAACTATGTATATAAATAATGAGTTTTAGGAAATTTGATGAATATGTATGTAACAGAGGGATATAAGCTACTGTAATGTAGGGTGGACTATATCAGATGGAATGATTCCCTCATGTCCCCAGCCACATATAGTAATGCCTGCTCGTTAATGCTAAACCCAGCACTAAGGAGTTTTAATTCCTGATTTCTGTCGACACTGACATCTCTCCCCTTCTCTCTCCCACCCAGCAGAGCCTCTGCCCTCACAGCCATGGAGTCCAGGCCACCAGCAGCCTTCTCACCCCCCTGAGCGCCAAGAAGAGGTGAAGGGCATCTCTCCTGCCCCGTGCCCGTGCAGCACAGGGGCTGAGGGTGACTGCCCTGCGGTGTCACCGGCTGGGAGGTGGCGGGCAGAGCTGGGACAGGGGAAGGCTGTCCCGAGTGCCTGGCTGTCTCTCTGCTGGCCTCTCCCAGCTGGGCCATTCCGACGTGTCTGCTCGTCTCTCCTCGCGCCTGTGCCGCTCCTGCTGCGGCTGTCAGGCACTCTGGGGGTGGGAGGTCCAGCTGAAGGGTCAGCACGGAGCTCGTGGGCCCTCCCACGCAGACGTGTCCATGGGAACCCGGTGTCCCAGCTCTCCTCGAAGCTGTGGGGCTCTGGGCCGTGCAGCCCGTGCGGGTGGGGACTGAGCTGACTTCAGGAGATGCCACCATGAGGACACTTGGTGACTCCTTGGGGTGTCCTTCCAAGCTGGTGCTGCCCGTGCAGACAGGCATAATCTCTCCCCCAGCATTTCTGTGTAAAACCCATTGGGGAAACCCCGAGATGCTACAAGCAGGGAAAGGGTGATTGGTTGGGAAAATGAACTCTGTGTCCTTGGCAAGGAGTGGGGTGCTGAGACCTTGTGAAGGTTCCTGGTGGCAAGGGTGAAATACTTAGTGATCTGCAGTGGATCCCTCTGCTCTCAGCGGGGTCTGATTGCTTCTCTGGGTACCTCAGGAGTGCAATCCCCCTCCATTTCAAGGGGCAGACACAGGGCAGCTCAGAACAAGACAAACGGACAGACCAGCTCAGCCTGCCCCTGCGCTAAGCCACAGCAAATCCTTTTGCCTCCCAGGACTTGTGGCTGCTCAGCCGGAGCACAGCAGAGGTGCTCAGCATTTCTGATTTCAGAGAAGAATGCCCAGAGGAGATGGGGCTGGGGTGGGGTTGGTGGTGTGGTAGGGTAGATCTTTCTGAAAGAAAAAAACAGAAACAAAAGCCTGAAATTCCTTGATGCAGTCAAGTTTGCTTGGGATTGGGGGTGGAGATGCTGTCAAGCCCTTTGATGATGAGAGGGAATTCACCTGAGAAAATCTATCAGACCTGGCCCCTACGTGCCCCCTGCTCCCAGGCAGAGCCTGGCCTAGAGCATGTCCAACACATCTGGGAGCCCACGGGCCCTGCTCTTCACAGCACCCCTAGCCAGCACAAATCCAGAGCAACAGCCAGGGAGCTGCACAAAGGTCCTGCCAAGCAGGAGAAAGGGAGGGGGCCTGAGGTGGGGTCATGAATGTGTGAGAGAAGTCATAGGTTTTACCCAGAGAAGTCTGTCCTCACTTGTCACTGTCTTTTCCCTCTTGTACAGGCCCCCGGGTTCATAGGGAGACCATGTCCAACAGCAGCTCCATCACCCACTTCCTCCTCCTGGCATTTGCAGACAGACGGGAGCTGCAGCTCCTGCACTTCTGGCTCTTCCTGGGCATCTACCTGGCTGCCCTCCTGGGCAACGGCCTCATCATCACAGCCATCGCCTGCGACCACCACCTCCACACCCCCATGTACTTCTTCCTCCTCAACCTCTCCCTCCTCGACCTGGGCTCCATCTCCACCACTCTCCCCAATTCCATGGCCAATTCCTTCCAGGATACCAGGGCTATCTCCTACCAAGTTTGTGCTGTCCAGGTCTTTTTCTTTGTATTTTTCCTTGGAGGAGAGTGTGCTCTTCTGACGATCATGGCCTATGACCGCTACGTTGCCATCTGCCAACCCCTGCACTATGGGACCTTCCTGGGCAGCAGAGCTTGTGTCCACATGGCAGCAGCTGGTTGGGGCACTGGGCTTCCTCTATGCCACACTGCACACTGCCAACACATTTTCTCTACCACTCTGCCACTGACAATGTGGTGGACCAGTTCTTCTGTGAAATTCCCCAGATCCTCAAGCTCTCTTGCTCAGGCTCCTACCTCAGGGAAGTTGGACTAATTATTGTTACTGCATTATTAATCTTTGCTTGTTTTGTTTTCATTGTGATGTACCAATGGCAGATCTTCAGGGCTGTGTTGAGGATCCCCTCTGAGCAGGGACGGCACAAGGCCTTCTCCACATGCCTCCCTCACCTGGACGTGGTCTCCCTGTTCATCAGCACTGCATTTTTTGCCTACCTGAAGCCCCCCTCCATCTCGTCCCCATCCCTGGATCTGGTGGTGGCTGTTCTGTACTCAGTGGTACCTCCAGTTTTGAACCCCTTCATCTACAGTATGAGGAACAGGGAGCTCAAAGATGCGGTGAAGGAATTGATCCAACACACCTTGTTCCACCAGCAGTAACCTGCCTCACCTCTCTGCTGAGTACCCAGAGCTTGGCTTGTACCAGAGCTGTGATTTTATTTTTTCCTTAATAATTGTCGTAAGAGGTAACTGCTTGGCTTCATTCTACTTCTCTAGAGGCTTCATCTTTTGTGTCTGACCCTTTCACAAATGCCTTGAAAACTCTACCTAATCCAGCCGACATGATAGCATCTCAGCAATAAAAGGGGTCACCTGCGTGCAGTGCCTGAAAGCTGGGATGTCCTAAGAAAGATGCTGCCAAAAATAAGCACAAGAATTTGACTTTTAAAAAAGTTTTTTCTCAATCTTTTCTCACTGTATTGGAGGTGATAAAATTGTGACAACTCTGAGATCTACTGGACAGCAAGTGGTGCTTTTAAAGACTATTCCTGGTGTCCAGGGGCTGTGTAGGTGCTGCAGGAGATCTCCATTACCTCTTAGGTAGCCACATATATAGCAGGGCTGATGGCATGTAGTGTTCCCTGTGGAAAGGAGTCTGGAGGGGTCAGCAAAGAAAGGACACTCTCTGTGTGCCCTGGGGTGGGCAGTGAATGGACAATCAGGAGATGAGACACCCCTCAAAGTTGAAACTCATCCAGAGTAAAGCATTAATCCAGACACCCACAAGGCCATGACCCTGCAGTTCAGTGTGAGCCAGTGAAAATGCAGCAGGCACGGGGAAAGGAGACTGGAGAAATGTGAAAGCTGCTCGATGAGCCCCAGGGAAGGGGGTCTCCTGCTGTCCTGGGCAGCAGGGCTGGTGGGGAGGCAGAGGTGGGACAAAAGCAGCTAGTATGGTTGCTAGTAAAGGTGCAGAGGGCCTGGATGAGGTGCAGGGGTCCTTGCTGGGGTTCAGGAAGCCCCAGGAGGGTGCAGGGGGCCCAGACAGATTTCAGGGAGTGTTCTTGTTGTGCAGGGTGTCTTGTTGGGGTGCAGGGTGTTCAGACAGGGTTCAAGGAGGCAGACAGGCTGCATGGGGTCTTGGTGAGGTGCAGGGTGTTCAGACAGGGAACAGGGAGGCCAGGCAGCTTGCAGCGGGTCTAGTTGGTGTGTAGGGGGTTCAGACAGGGTGCAGGGGAATTTATTGGGCTGCAGGTTGTTCAGACAGGTTTCAGGGGGTGCAAGCAGGGTGCAGGGGGTTCTGATTGTGGTGCAGGGGGTCTAGGTGAGATGCAGGGGGGGCAGACATGGTTCAGGGGGGCCTTGTTCTGTTGCAGGGGGCCCACAGAGGGTGCCAGGTCCCAGAAAGGGTGCATGGGGTCTTGTTGTGGTGCAGGGGGTCTGGTAGGAATGGAGGGTGTTCAGGCAAGGTGCAGAGCGTTGTTGTTGGGGTGCAGGGGGTCTGGTTTGGATGCAGGTTGTTTGGACAGGGTGCACTGGATCTGTTTGTGGTGCATGGGGTCTGTTTGAGGAGTGGGGGGTCTCGTTGGGGTTCAGACAGTTTCAGGGAGTCCAGGCAAAGTGCAGGGGGTCTCGTTGGTCTCTAGGGGGTTCAGTCAGGGTGCAGGGGGTTCAGACAGGGTTCAGGGAGTCCAGGAAATGTGCAGGGGCTTCTGTTTGGGAAGCAGGTGACCCAGACACGTTCCAGGGGTTCTGCTTGAGGTGCAGGGGTTTCAGACAGAGTTCAGGGGGTCCAGGTAAGGTGCGGGGAGTTCTGGTTGGCAAGCAGGGAGCCCAGACAGGGTTCAGGGGGTCTTATTGTGATTCAGGGGCTTCAGACAGTGTTCGGGGGGTCCAAGAAAGGTGCAGGGGGCTCTGGTTGTGATGCAGGGGGCCCAGACAGGGTGCAGGGGCTCTTGTTGGGGTGCTGGGTTTTTAGACAGGATTCAGGTGGATATGGTTGTGCTTCAGGTGACCTGGTTGAGATACAGGGAGCCTGGACAGGGTGCAGGGGGTTCAGACAAGTTTCAGGGGATCCAGGCAAGGTGCAGGGGATTCTAGCTGAGCTGCAGGGCCTCCAGGCAAGTTGCTGTGGTTTTTGTTGGGGTGCAGGTGGTTCAGATAGGGTTCAGGGAGTCCAGGCAAGAATCAGGGGGTCTGATTGGGGTTCAGGGGATCCGGGCAAGGTGCAGGGGTTTCTGGTTAGGGTGCAGGGGATCTGGTTGGGATCCAGGGGGTCATGTTGGCATGCAGGGAGTCCAGGCAAGTTGCAGGGGGTTCTGGTTGGGGTTCAGGGGGTTTGGCTTGAGGTACAGGGTCTTCAGACAGGGTTCAGAGTGTCCAGTCAAGGTGCAGGGGGTCCTGGTCGGTTTGCAGGGGGTCTGTTTGTGATGCAAAGGGCCCAGACACAGTGCAGGGGGTATTGTGGTATAGGGGGTTCAGACAGTGTTCAGGGGGTTCTGTTTGGGATGCAGGGGATGTGTGTGGGGTGCAGGGTGTCCAGGCAAGTTGCAGGGGGTTCTGGTTGGGGTCCAGGGGGTCTGTTTTGGAATCAGGGGACCCTGACAGGGTGCAGGGGTTCTTGTTGGTGTGCAGGGGTTTCAGACAGGGTTCAGGGTGTCCAGGCAAGGTGCATGGGATACTTTCTGGGGTGCAGGGGATATGGTTGGGATGCAGGGAGCCCAGACAGGGTGCAGGGGGTCTTGTTGTGGTGCAGGGGGTTCAGACAGGGTTGTTGGGAATCAGGCATTCTCTTTATTACAGCGCTGGGTCCACAGGGGATCACTCCACCTAGCATGCATGCCCTAGAATAAAAGCCCATTCTTCGCATACCTTAAGGACATTAATATTCACACATTTTCTGATAAGTGTCCACCTCTCTGCCTATCTACTACATTTATGTAATGCTGGTGTTGTAAAATTACACTACACATGCGCAGGGGTCTCGGGAGGTCGCCAGTGGTTGTTTGGGGAGTTAGCACCCCGCTCCTTTTTCTCTTTGATGGGTAGGAGTCTTCTGAGGGCAATTTCTTCTCCTTGGATGTTTTCCAACTCTGTTGTCCAGCCAAGCTGTGCTTCCTTATCAGTTTGGTGTCACTTCACCTTAATTTAACCGGAGGCGATCACAGAACCTTTATGACTCGCTGGGATCCCAGTCTGGTTCATAACACCAAGGCCACAGCCATGACCAGTCAGCGGGCAGGCCTTCAAGCAGGGCTTGTTCTTGGCCTCTTGGGTGAGAGGTACAGACACAATGCTGAACAATATTCACGTTGTATTCAGTGCACACAGGGCCGTCCCAGACACTTGGCTTGCACCCTCCCCGTGGGTGTGACAGCCCGTGTTTCCTATCCACAGGGCTCCTTATGGACATCAGCAGGAAGGGTAACGTGTCCAGCCATTTAAAGACAGTCTCTACAAAAATCACTGTCAATTGCTTTTCCTCACCACAGCCTCACTGGATTCGGAGTGATGGGCACAATGACACTTTTGTTCTGTCTGTAGGGCTGTCAAAATTTTCTGCATTACCTGTCCAGTAAAAAAGGTCCCTGTCTCCATCTAGTGCGAGGGGAATACTAATCCCAGGAATTTTCTTTTTCAGCAACTTATTTTTTGCAGCAGTTGTTGCATCTGTGTGCTCACAAGGATAGGCCTCTAGTTGTCCTGAGAACACCTCTAAAACAATAAGGTCATACTCAAAATTACAGTGTTTAGGCATCTGAGTAAAATCAATTTGCAAATTTAAAATGGTCTCCGTGGTTTAGGGGGTGCAGCTATACTTTTCTTCTCCTGCTGTCCTGTATTATTCAGTTGAAAAGGTGACCTGACATTATGAAGACTGAAGAATTAGAACACTTGGCTAACAAGCTTTAACCCTCTTTACACCTTAATTTCTGACAAAATGAAAGACCCATCCTCTTGTTCAAGCTTTCAAACTCTTTGATTAAATAAAAATGCATTAAAATTATGCAAACCCTAAATTTATGTGGATTATTAAGAGATGGAAATCACATGTTAAAGTGCTTCAACTTTCTTGTTTCTGTATTAGCTTTATCTTCAGTGATACAAGCATTTTAATGGTGTAGTCATTAGCTCAGTGGCTTCACCAAAGCATTGCATTGCTCTCATCCCACCGCAAAAATCATGTTGAAAATAGACAAATAACTAAAAAATACACAGAAAAGGAAAAAATGGGGCAAACCAGGCAAAACTGAGAGCCTGAAATCAGGGTGAGAGAGATGGTTTTCAAGCAATGTGAGAATGTCTCCACCTTTCCTTTGTGACCTTCTCAATAGCATCTCCATCAGAGAAATCTCTGAGCACAGAAAAGGATCCTGAGCATCCACCCCCCACCCCCAGCAGCTCTGCAGGGCTGGGTGCATTTAAGTTTCAGGTCATTGACACCCCCAGCTTCTTCATCCCTAAATACCTAATCTTAGTGCTGTCTGAGTAGTTGCTTTAGAGACTGTTCAGTCCGAGCTGAAATATTCCAAGCAAAGTTCCTGCCGCTTTGGTGAATGAGCCTGATCTCTGGCTCTTCCACGGTGGGGGAGGCACAATCTCAATGTTCCCTCAGCCCCTGCCCCCACCCTGACCCCGCCTCCACCACAAAATGTTGCTACCAGAGCTTCCTTCAGCACTTAAATTCAAGGTGCAGGGAGGGATGGCATGGAAGCTGTCACCTGGCTGGTCGCAGCCCTGAATTTTTGTCAAGGGAAGGGTCATTAAGGACCCATAGAAGGGTCCCAGCTCTTTAAAATGAAACCCCATGCTCCTTGAATTGAATTGCTGACCATGAATTCTCTTGTCCGACAACTTTATTTTTACAAGCAGGATGGTAGGTGTTTGTCCAGTGGCGGGGGCCACAAGAGATTTCCACGGGATACAGTATTTGCAGAGTTAAGAGATGATTATTCCCTGAGAGTTCACAGCTTTTCTCTCTGCAACTCATTTATTCTACTCATCTCCACAAGGTTTAGATCCCTTTACATCGATGTTACTCCTCTCCAACCGTGCATTTTCCTTTACCTGAGTCTTCACAACCGTTGGAATTAAATTCGTAGACTCATAGTCTGATTATTTCGGGTTTTCTCCTGCTCTATGGCCTGTATCATTTATTGATTTGTTATCTGGGAGCGATCTGTTACTTACAGGAGGTCTTCTAGATACTGTGGTAAGCACCTCTTTTCATCCTCCAAACTACAAATCCAGGTCAGTAGGACTTCATTTTGAGCCATGTCCACCTCTTATTGCCCTTTTAATGTTCTGATAACAAATTTCAATACAATTATTCCAATAAAACCAAGGATTTACTAGCACAAGTCCCCTTTGGATGACTGGACTTTGTCCAGCCTTGCTTGGCCCCACTTATGGGAGCGACTGTGATTGAGCCCACTGCAGGGATCAGGTTCATGAGCACTGTATCAGTTCCACTTCGAATAATATATACATGCATATAAGTAATTAATCAGAAGAAAATTTTTGTAGTAACTTGATAGATTAAATAATACGCTTGCTGCCAATATTGATTGATGCTACTATTGACTGATGTTTATGTTAATATATATACTTGCCTTATTTTTACTAATTTCGTAGTAACATGAAATAAATATACTTGCTTTACTAATCATAAGTATACTTGCCTTGCTATTGGTAACTTGTTAAAATCTGTAATTTAGATTAAGAAATTAAAAAATTAGAAATTAATTATTTTAGAATAAGAAATTCGGGAAATAAAGCCTCCTTGTGTAATAGGGAACCCTGCAAACCCACTGCTGTGATCACTGCACACCTGCAGGTCGGGTCACCCTTTAGGTAGTGACATTGCTGTTAGTCTTCATGCAGCAGCACAGGGCAGTGGGGGGGTCGGTCCCCATCTCTGGCCATGCATCCAGCAGCTGAAGGCAGCAGTAACTGAAGACAGCGATCCCCCAGGAGCCCTTCTGACCTTCAGTTGTGTCCCCTCCCCACATCTTGCGCACCCCCAGCCTATTCAGTGGGGTCAGACTGAGAAACAGAGAAGGCCTTGATGCTGTGCAGACACCTTCTATCAACAGCAAAATCATCGGTGTGTTATCAGCACTGGTTTTGTCACCAATACAAAGCACAGTACCTCATGGGCTGCTATGAAGAAAATTTACTTCATCCCAGCCAGATCCAGTCCATTGGGTCACTGGGTCCAGTATATTTCTAGTGGGGAAGGAGGGCTGAGGTGAAAAACCTGATCCTCCAAGGGTGAAGGGACTGGGGCAACGGCGTGGCTGTCCTGGTCTCTGTCCAAGATGTTGGGTGAGCAGAGAAGAGGAGCCGGAGCTGGAGCCAGAGGAGCAGAGCTGGAGCAGGGACTTGCTCATTCCTCTGGGGACAGGGGAGGGAGATTCAGGTGAGGATCTTGTTTTAGCCCTCAGAAAAAGGAGCTGCTCCCCTCATCCCAGCCTCTCCACCTGCCCTTGCAGCAGGAGAAGCAAAAGCTTCTCAATCAGCTGCTGCAATCCCCAGCTAGATCCTGAGACATGCCTGCCACAGGGCCTGGCCAGAGGAGGGAGGAGATGTGCATGGCTGTAACCCACCTGAGCCACCCACTAGAAATGATCCATTTTTCCTTGGCTACTTGAAAGTAAACCTTCATTAGTGGCTGACATGCAAGGTTCATGCTTTTGAAATGTGTACCACAGTGAGAAAGAACCACTCATGATGGCCCTTGGCAAATATTCAGGGTAGTCCAAATACACTTTGTTATCTCTTCCAGAAAATAAAACCTTGATTTTTCAACAGTTCCCACACATAAGGCTAGCAAGGTGTTTATTATCAAGGAAAAAGCCAACCCATGACGTTTCCAGCATTGCTTTCAGAACAATAAGATTTCTCTACAAGGACCTTTTGCTTTCCCCCTCCACCACTCCACAATCAGTCTCAGTGGCATGCACATCTGAGCACCCAGTTGGTATCTGGAGCTTTCCTACTCACCAAGGTAGCTGTGGGTGCAGGTCATGGCTCTCCTGAACATTTTCCTGCAGGCCTCCTTGACGTCCCTGTTCCGCAGGCTGTAGATGAGGGGATTGACTAGGGGCGTGAGGATGGTGTAGAAAAAGGAGAACACTTTGTTGAGCTGCCTCAGTGAGGCTCTTCTAGGCAGCATGTAGACAAGGATGATGGTGCCATAGAAAATGGTGACAAGAGTGAGATGAGAGGAGCAGGTGGAGAAGGCCTTCTGCCTGCCTGTGCTGGATGGGATCCTCAGGACGGCAGCTATGATGCACACATAGGAGACCAGTGTGAACAGGAAGGGAAAAACTGCATCCAAGATACCAAAGATGAAAGAAACAATTGTGACTGCTCTGGTGTCACTGCAGGCAAGCTCCAGCAATGGGGTGAAATCACAGAAGAAGTGGTCAATTGCCTTGGGGCCACAGAACTGCAACTGGGATAAGAAGATTGTGACAACCACCAGCAGCAGTGAACCCCACAGCCAAGATGCAGCTGCCAGGCATAAAGAGACCTTCCAGGTCATGAGGCTTGCATAGAGCAAAGGCTGGCATATGGCCAGGGACCGATCGTAGGACATGGCTGCCAGCAGGTAACACTCAGTAGTCGCAAAGGAAGCAAAGAAGTAGAACTGAGCCATGCAGCCACGTGCAGAGATGCTGCTGTCCCCCGTCACAAAGCTGGCCAGCAGCCGTGGCAGGATGGTGGAGCTGTAGCAGGCCTCCAAAGAGGACAGATTGCCCAGGAAGAAGTACATGGGGGTGTGCAGATGCTGGTCTGCCACCACCAGCACGATTACGAGGATGTTCCCAACCATGGTGACTGAGTAGATCATAAGCAAGAGGAGAAAGAGTGGTTTCTGGAGCGTGGGGACATCATGTATTCCCAGCAGCACAAAAGCTGTAGATGATGTCCCATTGCCATCTTCCCCTTCGGCCATGCGGTGTTGTTTGTCTTTTATTTCTTCAGTTGCCACAAAGAGGGTCTACGAGAAAGAAACACATTTCAGTGTTTACCTTCAACATCTTTTTTTTGTACAGGACATCTTTCTCTTCACATGAGCTTTATGTGCTTTGTGCATAGTGAAAACAGAAAATAAATGTCCTTCCTAATGCGTAAAGACTACTCATCCCAGCAGACCCACCACAGACTCTAGAGGTGAGCTGCCCAACAGAAATTCTTCTTTCTCACTGTGGAATAAATTTATGATATGCATTTGCTCACACAGAATTCACATGCCTGTGGGTACGCCCTGGAAGACATGTTATGTGTCTTGACGATCAGAAAAGCCCGTTGTGTAAGATGTGCTAGGCACCATCCTTCCTCCAAAGCAAGGGCTGGGCACATCGCAAGCTGAGGAACACTCACACGAGAAAGAAAGGTTTTCTATCCCACTGCTTCCTCACCACCCCACAGGCCAATTTCTTCCTTTGAAAAAGGGCAGAACAGGAGTTACTGCTTCAGAGGACCAAGGGACTGTGCTGTGGGACTGCCAGAGAGCATGCTAAAAATCACATTGTGGGTCAAAATGTAGCGTAAAAAGTGGCAAGGAGGTGATCAAAAAAAAGATTGGGAAGGGATAACTGGGAGTCAACTGAGCCACATGGGAGAGATTCGTTCAGGGAAAAGGCATGGGAGGAAGAAAGGAGAAAAAAACACTCTTTTCAGTGGTGCATTCCATTTAAAGGTATGGTGGACAAACAACTGCAATGGGTTCCCTATAGAGGTAATGGAGGCTCCATCCTTGTGGATATTAAAGCTCAACTGGACATGGTCCTGAGCCACCTGCTCTACCTGACCCTGCTTTTAGGACCAGATGATATCCTGAGGAGGCTTCCAAGCACAGCTACGCTGTGGTGCAAAGCTGCTGGGCAGAACCATTTGCTTCATGTCTTTTCCTCCTCAGCAGTGGTTCCTGAGGGCTTTGAGACTGCCTCCTTGAAAATCCCAGCCCAGAGGCAGGACCTCACCATGGCCAGCTGCATCTGTGGGGCTCCCTGAGAAAGTGGGGTACTGAGAAGGCTGTCCCCAGTGTGCCTGGGGGGTGAGGTGGTACCGGATCAGGGTCAGGGACATGGGCAATGCCAGGACATGCCTCAGCACATGGTTGAAGAAATCTCATGACCAAAACCACAGCTCTTTGCAACAGCCATTCCCTCCAAGGGTATGAAACCCCCCTCCTGGGCTGGTAGGCATGTCCTCCAGAGGTGAGACTCACAGGAACCGTTCTGAGAGTTTGCCAAAAGCTACTCAGGCTTACTCATACCCCCAGGCCTCTCCACTGTATGTGGCTGAGAAAGCTGAGAAAGCTGAGAAGCTGAGAAAGCTGGAGAACGAACCTGACATGATCATAGGTCTGAGAGAGTGAGGAAACTGACACCACCACCAAAAACAATAAGATGAACAACTAGGACAAAAGACAGCTGAAATAGCCCTGTGAGAGATGAAGTGAAGGGCACAGGCAGTGTGGTCCCGCACAGCCTGCCAAAATGCTTCACCCACCCAGCCAAGGTGGGAGAGTGTCCCAGGGCTGTCCCTGGGATCTCTGCTGTGCGGTGCCAGGGGCTCAGGGAAGGCAGGAGCTGGGGTGGGAAGACAGGCAGAACAGGACAAGGCCGAGACTCAGGTCTCTATGCTCTCATTTCTCTTGTTCAAAGACCCAGCAGATTGCCTAGTAACACCCAGACTTCACCCACCCTTAGCACATCCACCACAAACCTGCAGTCCTTGTCATGAAGGGGGTGACATCTGCTCTGATGATGAGTCTCCAGCAGCACCTGAAGAGTCCCTGTTTGCTGAAGGGTCCCAGGGTTTATAGCAGAAAGGAGACTAAAGGATCCTCCTGCAGCACGTCCCTCCTGAGGCTTTGCAGAGACTAAGAACAACATAATTGCCTCCCTGGAGGGGCGGAAGCTCTGAGGTGGTGGAGTCTCTGTCAACAGCTCCAGGCAGTGCTGAACCCCAGAAACATGATGTAAACTGAGGCAAGGCAACTGAACCAGGGACATCTCTGCATCTTGTGAGCAGGACAAGAGATTCCCCAGAAATGGGATTCACCTCACTTCCCTTCAGATGAAAGCATCTGTGTCAGCTCCCATAGAATGAGGAAGCCTCAGACCTTCTGGGGTGGAGGGGTCTGGCTTGTTTGGAGCTGAAGTCAGCAAAGCAGCCAGTATGTCCTTCCAGAGAGGATTCCTCTCTCCTCAGGGAAGGTGAACAGGGGCCTCATTTTCTCCTTAACTAGCCAAGGGGAACCAGTGGACATGGCTCCTTCCAGTCCTAATGGACTTCACTGTGGGAGAACCATCTCCTCTGCCTCTGCCCAGGCTGGAAAGGCAGGAGAAGGAGGCCCAGTGGGCACAGACGTTTGTGCTGTTTCTCTTGTGAACAAGAGATGTGAATCACAGTTTATCTTGGGAGCCTCACACTGAAATGTAAAGTGCTGGGGGTCCAAGCCCAAGCTGGACAGAGGCACTCCTCATCCTGTTGGCGATGGGCAAGGAAGTGGGGGAACTCTTGCCAGCACAATTCATGTCCTTTCTTTGAACACTGAATCCTTTTGGTACATTTCTGCGCTCCATGCAGATGTTGCAGATACCCAAAGGCATCAGCACTGGCCCCAGGAACCCATGCCCAGGCTATCCCCCCCCATTTCTGTTTGTTGACTCCCATTGGTATGGCGTTTCCCTTCCAGCTGGACCCCACCCTTCCCATCCAATCCTCACTGCTTTGGCAGTTGGGCTGTACAGGTTGCACTCAGGCCATTGTGCCTGGTGACAATGGAGACAAGGTCCTGTCCTGCTCATGCCTCCCCCTTGGCTCTCTCATCTGGAGGAAAGCCCACCTGATGAGCTACAGGTCTGAGATACTGGCATCTGCTCCCACCAAGCAAACCAGGTTCTTTGCCAGGAACACTGTAAGGAACCGAAGGAGTTAATGCCCCAATCATTCATCGACACAGAAAACTTTGACAAGCTGTGGCCTTTGTGGTTAGTCTAAGGAATGCTGCCCAAGGAAGCGGGGAGAATACTAAAGGGTGCACAGCTCCACTCCCTCGCGGTTGTATTGCCAACTTCCTTAGATAAGCCTCAAAGGAGGGAAACGTGGACTGAGTGAAACCATATGCTCAATTTAAAAGATTGATAAGAGAGAGAAATGACCAGCATCAGATGGACCTAAGCAAAAACTAAGGGGAGGGGTGGAGGGGTGTGGTGTGGTGTGCAAGCATGACTCAATTGGACAAGGGGGTTGGTGCATCCCATCCCCCCTCAACTCATGTGCAGAACCCATGACCCACCTTTTCCTTGTCTCTCATGGAAATGAGTTTGTGGAATTCCTGCCTCTCTTGGAATAGTATGCTAATCATCTGATAAGAAGAACTTAAAAGGAGAAAGAAAACTTTGCTCAGGGTGCACCCACCAGCCAAGATTACCAGACCCAAGGCAATGCTGGAACCTGGGGTGGTGAACTGGGCTCTTCCTCTCCTTTCCTTTTCTTTTACTTCCTACCTTTTCTTTTTTATATATTTATCAATAAGAAGCCACATTCTTTACTATCCTTTCCCAAGTTTTAGTTGTTTCTACCACAAGCAAAACATTTCAACTGGTTATTTGGTGTCATTTCACCTTCATTTAACCTGAGGGAATCACAGAAACTTTAAGAATCCCTGGACTCCCAGTCTTGGTCATTACAAACACTCTGACCATGTGATGTATGGGAAGGAGGAAAAGTTTTATGTAATCACATCTGTGATTTTGATTTAAGGTACTAATTTTGATTAAGGTACTCATTTAAGGTGTCACTTATAATCTTTGAAGGTATGAATATTCTTTGGTTTGTTATATAAAAAATATAGGATGTTCTTCAAATACTAAAAATATATAGAAATATTTTTATATCCTTGGCCTGTTATAGCAAAGAATATATTTATACGTACATGCATACCTATAAATAAGGAATATACATAGCCTATGTTATATTTTTTTGTTATGTTTCTAGTCTCTGAATACTAACTGCCATTACTGCAGGCATCCCCAACTGTCAGGAGGAAATACATGGACTGACACCAGCTCCGATCTTCACACTCTTTCAACTGCCAACAATAGGATATTTGCCTATTCTGGCACTGTTGAGGGAAGAGGATCAGGCTGAAGACATACTGAAGTTTTCAGGGTTTGATGATGTCCTGGGTTTGAGTGAGGGGTGGGTTTTTTTTTGGTAGCAGGGGAGGGGGCTATTGGGGTGGCCCCCTGTGAGAAGCTTCTCGAAGCTCCCCCAGCTCCAAGTCAGCTCCACTTCTGTTTGGGAAATTGAGCCAATCAGCTGCGCCTCTGCAATAATGTATTTAAGAAGGGACGTGGTGACGGGCAGTGGGACTTGTGAGGAGGAGTTGCTGCAGCTGCATGAACACCAAGGTCAGTGGAGGAATGGAGGAAGAAAGGAGGGGGGAGGTGTGCCGGAGCAGAGACCCCCCTGTATCCTGTGGTGAGACGGCAGGGCAGTCCCCCCTGCCACCCATGGAGATCTACGGTTGAGCAGACACTGATTTATGGCCTGTATTTTTTTGTCTGAATGATCAAGGTGCTGTGCCTGAAGAACGCTGGGGTCTTTTTGGAAAAGGTAGCCCCGCTGTTGTGGTTGTGGGAGATGTTCCTGAAGACTGGAAGACAGGAAATGTCACTCCTATCTTCACGGAAGGCGTAAAGGAAGACCCAGACTCACCTCCATCCCTGGAAGGTGATGGAGAAAATCCTCCTGGAAAGCATTTGCAGCCATTTGAAGGACAAGAAGGTGATTTGGAGGAGCCCTCCAGGATGAGATGACTAGCTTCCTAGGCTAGGGGAGAGCAGTGTATATTGTTGATCTTGACTTCAGTAAGGTCTTTGACCCGTCTCCCATAAAATCCCCAGACGAGCTGACAAAGTACAGGTTACAGAAGTAGACAGTGCAGTGGGTTGAAAACTGGCTGAATGGCTGAACCCAGTGAACTGTGATGAGGGACTAAAAGTCCAGCCCGGGGGCCAGTCACTCGTGATATACCCAGAGGTCAATATTTGGCATACTAATTTTTAAGTTCTTTATTCATGGACTGTGCTGATTTTGGCTGGGATAGAGTTAATTTTCTTCACAGTAGCTGGTATGGGGCAATGGTTTGGATTTATACTGGATATGCCATTGATAACACAAGGAAGTTTCCATGACGGCTGAGCTGCGCTGAGACAGTCAAGGTCTTTTCTGCTCCTTATCCCACCCCAGCAGCGAGGAGGCTGGGAGGCACAAGGAATTGAGAGGGGACACATCCGGGACAGCTGAACCCAGCTGACCCCAGGGATATTCCATAGCATATGATGTCATGACCAGCAAGAAAACTGGGAGGGAGCTTTGCCAGTGCTGCTATTTCTCAGGGACTGCCTGGGCATGGCTTGGTTGGTGGTAAGTAACTGGGGGGTTTTTGCATCACTTGTTTTTGTTTATTTTCTTTTTTTTTTTTTTTTTTTTATAATTTTATTTAATTTTTAATTATTAAACTGTCTTTATCTCAACCCACAAGTTTTCCCAATTTTACCCTTCTAGTTCTTTCCCCCATCCCACTGTGTGGGGGAGCCACTGAGCTTAGCCTTGTCTTTTAATCATGGCATTCATCTTTAGTACCTAAGGTGGGGCTCAAAGTATTTGAGATAACGACAGATTAGACCGGAGCATATTAAAGAAATTTAGAATTGTTATACCTGTTTAATAGTTGCTGGTCATTACCTGTTCTCAATATTGGTTTATCTGATCTGTGCCATGCGCCCTTTTTTGCTGTACATATTAAAGACTGGTTTGGGATTTTGCAGTTTGCTGTGCCCTAGCACTTGGTGGTGTTTTGCCTGGGAGATTTATTAGAAAACCACTGGCCTTGAGCTTACTCTGGTATTTGGGCTCTTCACTGGTGTGACCCCTGTACTTTGGGAACCAACAGAGAAAATTAACAATTACACTTTTTCCTTCTCCTCCAAGAGCCAATCAGTGGCTGGATACACAGAATGGCACCTCCATCACCTTATTCTGTGTGGCAGATGTTTTCTCCATGTTATTAGGGGAGGAAGAAGCTTCTCCTAAGAGGGAGCAGGATTGAGAATCAAAAGGCAGCCTGTTCTGCAGCAGCGCAGTCACTGAGAACAAGATGGGGAAGGGATGGAAATCGCAAATGAGTCACAAACCACCTGATCCCTGTCTCTAAGTGAGTGGTGAGAAATGTGAAACTATTTCAGCCTCCATCCAGGTGAGCTAAATTATCAGCTGGCTGCTCTGATACCAGGATATTGGGGCAAATAGTCAGGAATTAGAGGGTAAGGAAGCCCAGCAGCTGGGGTTTCCTCCTGGCGCTGTGTCCAGACACATCCCTGCAGTGTCCCGGAGCCACTCCCCACCCCCCAACTGCTCCAGCCAGGGCTGCAGGGATCGATCCTTCAGCCTCACAGCTCCTCTTCCCCTGTGATGCCCCTCAGATGTGCACAGCCACTCTGCTCCGAGCCCCACGGCCATGGGGTGCCATCGGTGATGGCGACCTTGACACCCCCCTAGTTCTACTGCCGTGTGCTCATGAGTGCACGGGCGACTGCTGACGATGTGTCTTCCAAAAAAACAATATTTGGGTGTGTGGTCACAATGCTATTTTTATGATAACAGAATCACCCACACCAGCCGTATGCCCGCACTTTGACTTAAAGATACTCCAGCACTGGTGAAATCACAAGCTTATTGCACAGCCATGTGCATACTCCTGGCCTATCCTGGTTTGAGCCTGGGTGGCAGCCAACCACCATGCAGCCACTCTCTCTCCCTTCTCTTCCGGCAATAAGAAGGACAGAGAGCCAGGCTTGGGGTTCAAGATAGGACTGGGATGGGGAAAAAATCACCCTTTATGGTCACAAGCAAAAGACAGACTTGATAGGGGAAGAAAAAAAGAACATACATTTATTACAGACACTAAAAACACTTAACAGAGTAGGACAGTGAGAAGCATTGCCACATCTTGAGAACACCTTCCCCCCATCCCTCCCTTCTTCACGGGCTCAGCTCTGCTCCCGATATCTCTACCTCCTCCCCCAATGGTGCAGGGGCAGGGAATGGGGGGTGCAGTCAGCGCTGCCACTTCCCTTATCTTCAATGAGGGGAGTGTCCGGAGCTTGTTCCTCCTGCTCCATCATGGTCCCCCTCTCACAGGAGACAGTCCTCCACAAACTTTCTCCGACTTGAATTCCTCCCATGGGCTGCAGCGTTCCCCACACTGCTCCGTCATGGGTCACTAACTTCCTCTGACTGGATTCTCTCCCACGGCTGCAGCCCTTCCCGAGCTGCTCAGGCGTGAGACTCCCCCGCATGCTGCGTTCCTCCCAGTGCTGAATTACAACAGCGGGGCTGCCTTTTCCCAAAAGACCCCAGCGTTCTTCGGGCACAGCACCTAGATCGCCCAGGTGGAAGCCACAGACCATAAATCAGTGTCTGCTCCACTGTAGATCTTCATGGGTGGCAGGGGGGGCCGCCCTGCCGTCTCACCACAGGATACAGGGGGGTCTCTGCTCCGGCACACCTCCCCCCTCCTTTCTTCCTCTGTTCCTCCACTGACCTTGGTGTTCATGCAGCTGCATCAACTCCTCCTCACAAGTCCGACTGCCCGTCACCACGTCCCTTCTTAAATACGTTATCGCAGAGGCGCAGCTGATTGGCTCAGTTTCCAAACAGAAGTGGAGCTGACTTGGAGCTGGGGGAGCTTCGAGAAGCTTCTCCCAGGGGGCCGCCTCTATAGCCCCCTCCCCTGCCACCAAAAAAAATCCCACCACTCACTCAACCCAGGACAGCCACACAGCCACAGGTGATGTCATAGCATCCAAACCTGCCATGTACCTGCTCCTGGCTTATCAGATACTACGGCATCAGGACTTCACAAACACCCACACAACCCACAGACCTCTTCCTGCTGTAGCACCTAATCAGTCACAAATGACTTTGCAAACACCTACATACAATGGGAGCTTATTCGAGGCCTACCAGCATCTCAGGCAATGCCTTCTTCTCCAGGGCGACATCGCTGATGCCTGCAGAACCCCTTCTGACTGCACAGATGAGGTGCTCACAGGTGTGCTTCTCTTAGAGTGTGCATTTGAAGACAGAGCCCAGAAAGCCAAAAATGAATATTGTAGCAGACAGAGAATATGGCAATGAGCCTTTCAAGGGCTGTTACAAGCCAGACCGGAAACGCATGGAATCATAAATGATCTGTGATCCCCTTGGGTTAAATTAAGGTGAAATGACACCAAATGACCGGTTAAAATGTTTTACTTGTGGTAGAAACTACTTAATCTTGGGAAAGCATAGCAAGAAGTATGGCCTCTTATTGATAAACCTCTAAGAAAGAAAAGGAAGGAAGTAAAAGAAAAGGAAGAGAGAAAAAGAGTCAGAGTATCTGGAATCATCAACAAGAGTTCCATCATTGTGTCAGGTCTGGTAATCTTTAGTGGGGTTGCACCCCCAGAAAAGTTTTCTGTTGCCTTTTAAGTTCACTTTATCTGTGGATTTGCATACTAGATGAGAAGAGGCGGGTTCTTCTCAAACTTATTTCCATGAGAGATGAGGAAAAGGTGGAGCATGGATTCCACATGTGCGTGGAGAGGGGATGGGTTGCATTAACCATTTTGTCCAGTTGAATTGGTGGTCATGTTCTCCCCCAGCAACATTTACTTTTTCCCCAGTTGTGGGGGGACCTCAGCTGGACTGAGGCCCTGGGAAGGAACAACTTCGACCTTGAAAGGATTCCAAACTACCCCTGAGAGAGCAAGCAAGAACAGGAGGAGCTGCAAGATAAGCAAGCTTATCGACCACAGTAAGAGTGCATAGCAACTCTGAACCAATAAGAAAAGAGACATGTCGGAAGAACTGTTAACCCTGTACTTGGAACTAGTTTTAGGTGGATAGAGATACTAGAAAGCTTGGGAGCCTGAACTTTTGAACTCTTTATCTTACTACGCTTGCGTGTTAAGCTTATGCATATTAACTTCTCCACCCTGGCAAGAGCCAGGGTTCATTGCCATGAACATGTGATGTATGAACACCTACATGAAGGGGCGTGTTGGTAGGCAGTCTGGAAAATCTGTACACCCTTTAGAAAAAGTATAAAGGAACAAAGGAGGAGCGCAATAAGGGCTTTGTGGGGTATTTTGGGCTTTTTGTTTTGGGGCTTTGGTGTTAACTTGCTTTAAAGAAGAATCTGTCTTGTACTTTTGTCCGTCTCAACCATAGTTTTGTCCATCTCGATCGCAACACCCAGTTTTTGCTTCTTGGGCAATTATCCAGCCTTTAGCTCCATCTGGGGCAAGATATTCCACTCTTTTCCATATTTTGGCTCTTCTTCAAGGGTATAGTCATTAGCAAGGCCCACATCATTTATCAAGCTCCTAATTTAAAGTGTAAGCATTAACCTGAACATATGGTTTGACTCAGGTTATGTATCCCAGCTTAGATTCTTCTCTAGAGATCTTGGCAATACAACTGCAAGGCAGTGGAGCTGCGTACCCTTTGATATACTCTGTGCTTCCCTGGGCAGATAGTTTGTTCCTTAGACTAAGCACAAAGGCCACAAGTTGCCCTTGAGTTTTTCTGTATCAGTGAATGTTTGAGGCATTAACTCCTTCAGTTCCTCATAAAGGCAACGAGCTAAATCTCACTAGGATGGTGGGAGTTGACCCATGAGCGACACATAGAGCTGTCAGGGCTCTTCAAGATGTCCACATCTGAGCTGGCCTCATGCACTCCTCGCATACACAAGGGTGTTCAGAGACACAAGTTCTTCTCTTGCAGACACACGGGCAGTGCACTGTATCAGTCGTAGTGTTTCTCAGGCCTCCAGTTGTCACTTCCAGAGGCTGGTGGGCACCTCATCCCTGAGGTGATCATCCTGCTCTGCACTCATCGGAGGTGCCCCAAGACATGAAGAACAGACACAGAGACCTCAGTTCAAGGAAGCGCATCCCAGCGCTGCAATCAGGTAGATTCCCAGGGGACATTATTCTCAAAGTGAAGTGACTTTGAGACACTGTCTGCCCCACAGACATTCATGGGATCCCCAGCAATAACTGATAGTGTTTGACTTCACTAATGTTCATCTCCCCACATGCACACAATTTGCACACTTATGACTCATCTCTACCATGCAAACATGGATTGATCTACTCATTTGGTGTCCCTCTGTGGAGGGATAAACAACCTCTTTGAGCTGGGCTGAGAGACCAGTGCTGGAAATGTGTGACAATTGCCCTGGGACAGCTTTCCTGGGGTGTCCAGCGCACATGGGCAGAGAGCAGGTCCTGCTCTGATGGTCCTTCATGTCTCTCCCAGGAGAGGCCTGGCTGTGCGAGGACACATCTGTGTGCCTCAACCTTGCACACTCACACACATTAGGGGTACAGCAGTGTTTTACTTTGCCCAGCACTTCCAAGCCCAGACATCCCAGCCTTTCCAGCTCTCCCCACTCCCCAGCCTTCTCCCCAGCCGAGCAGAGCAGCCCAGTCTGGTCTGGCCCCGCAGCAAGGAGGAGATGGAGGTCACGTGTCAGTGTCTCTCCTGTTGTTGTGGCCTGGAGATCCCCTCCCAGGGGCCTGCAGCCCCCCGGGCCAGCCCCGCTACCCAGGACAGCGCAGAGTCCTGGCCCTGGGACTCCTCAGGCAGCTCCTGCTGCCCCAGCCACAGGGCACCCTGCCCTCAGATGGCACCCACAGCAAAGAATTTCTCTTTCCACGTCTGCCCTCCATGCACACGGTGTCCTGCTCTTCTCCCAGGACATCCCACCTCTCCACAGGACCTTTCCTCAAGGTGGCCACATCTGTGCTGGCCTGGACAGCCAGTTCTGCACCCGCTTTCCATGCTCTCCGCAGCCCCTGAGCTGCTGGTGCTGCTCTGCAGAGCAAGTGGGCTTGCCTGGGGTCACAGGGTGACTCCATGGGGCTGTTCTGGTCAGGCTGGGAGGCAGACCCTGTTCAGGGACATCACTGCCACTGACTGCCTCCCACAGAAGCTCTTACATGGCCTTAAGGGATACCCTTCCCTATTGCCAACACCTCAAGATGTGTTTGGGTGCTGCAGTGGATCCAATTGACAAAAATACACTGGTAGTAAAACAAATCACCAGGTTTCTTTCCCTGTGCCTGCTGTGTCCCTTGCGGGTGCAGATCCCTCACTCAGCACTTCACACCCAGATTTAGTACTTCAGACATGGGTCCCTCCACCTTGAACACATTTGTGATCAGTGGGCTCCTTTCACTGCTGACTTCCTAGCATGTTGTCCCTGCAGATCACCTGCACTCTTCTGGTAGCTCCTGATTCCTTACAGAAAAAAAAGCCCTTCTTCTGCCATCAGTCCTATCACATGCTGTAGAGCCCCAGGCAGGTTAACTGGAGACCATTCACCATCTGTGTGGGTGCTGTCCAAAAAGTAACACCTGAGCCATTCCTCAGTCCCTGCAAGACCATACTGGGAGCCATCACACTGAGCCCATGGGGAAACAAGCAGAGAAACAGTCTTCTTTGGAGTTTATTCCTTGGAAATTATCTTTGGAATAAAAATTAAAAGCCTTTGGGCACTGCTCAGAGGACATTCCCTTTTGTGATGGAAATGCTGTTACAGATGCCAGCTTGCTCAGAGATCTGCTGTGCAGGGACTCTGTACACAACAGCTGCCTCTGCAGCTCCAGGCAGGGTCTTGGAGGAGAAGCCTCAGGCAAAAAAAGTCACTGAAGGGTCTTTTTTAATGTATAATGCACAGAGCACATGGAAATTCATTTACACTGTCTCTGGATCAAAGCAGACAGGTAGATAATAATTTTGAAATGGTATGAATAATGAAAATTCTTTATGGACAGCAGGTGGCTTTCCTTGCAGCCAGCATACACCGCTGTCTTGTATGGTGTCCCCCAGTAATGCCCAGGCCCTTCTCCTCAGGGTCCCTGCTCAGCTACTCAGGTCCAAGCCTGCCCTGAGAAATGAGGAGATTATTCTTCCTCCTAATGCAGGACTGGACACTACTTGTAAACTTCAAGAGGTTTCTGTTGGCCGGAATCCCAGAGTTTCTCAGGTTTCCCTGGGCTGAAGCTCCACTTGGTCAGCTGTTAGTGTCTCTGTGCAGATAGCTCACCTTGATGGTGGTGGTGTCTCTCACGTAATAACAGCCTGAGGAGCTGCAGGGCTCTACAGCCCCAGGTAGGAATTGCCATCAACACAATCTTCAAAACACCAAATGAGATTGCAAAGCAAGCAAAGTCAGGGTCAGTGGAGAAAGGGTAAATGGGCGTTGAGCTGTTTGTATGTTAGACTGTGTTAGTGGAAAATATATACCTGTATAGAGACTGAAACAATAAGGATCTCTCCAGAGGCTGGTATTAGGTTCTCAAAGCTGCCTGGGAGCTGGGTCCAGAATTCCCTCATCCCCCCAGTTCCTCCACACAAAGACAAGCACACATACACACAAATGTCTCTCTCCAGCACAGCATCACAGAACCGCTGAGCCTGGAATGCAGTCAGATTCTACCTCCTCTGTCCTTCATGCTCGGTTTCTGTCAGGAGCTTCCTTCTCATCCATGCCAGCCTCCTGCCACCTTTTCTTGACTTCCTGCATGTCTGGGTGGACCATTTTGGAGCTTGAAGTGGAAATCATTAACCATCAAACAGCTCCCTACACCTCTTTCCTCTTCAGGGCTGTATCCCATGGGATTCTTCCAAGCAGGTCCCTCAGCAGGTCAAAGCCTGCTCTCCTGCATCCTGCCCCTTTCTTTCTTCCCTTCTCTCAGCATCCTATACTCTACTTTCTCACCCTTGGTTGTTACATCCCTGGCCCTTGTCAGGAAGATGTCACCAGTGAGCTCCAAAATCCTCCTGGGTGGCTTACACCTCTTCAGAAGAGGCAGTTGGGATAGTTTACATCTGCCATGAGTCTGCCATGTCATGCAGACATGAAGCTCCTTCCAATTGTCTGAAGAAGGCCTCATCTACCTGATCAAGAGGTCTGGAGCAGAAATCCACCCATCCTCCCACAGTGCTGCCCATGTTGTTCTGCCCTCTGATCCTGGCCTATCAGCTCTCAGCTAGCTCACTGTTAGTCCCCAGGCAGAGCTCCATGCATTTCTGCTGCTCTCTCACACCATGGAAAACCCCCCCTCCAGATCCAGACCTATGGTCTTATCAGTACCCGACTCTAAGACCCCACATTTTCTCCAGGTGCTGCTTTAGGCCACTTTCTCCTCTGAGCAACCAACTCACAGATCCTCTGGGCTCACCAGGCTCTAGTCCAGACGTAGGTTCTCTAAATACCTGGCTCCCAGGACTCGCCTAATTGATGGTTAATTTGGTTTGATGTGCATTAGTGGTTCCACCCAATGACATAAGCACCAACATGACACATGCACACAGCCTGATCTCTCCAGTTGCTGGCCCACCAGGTGCATGAGCCCCTTTGACTCGTGCTTCCCACTCCAGGGATGGGCCCTTGGACCTCTATCCAGTACCAAGAGCAGACATCTCCTCACCCCAGAAAGTTGTGGTGGATGGAATTTCATAAGAAGACAGGACAGACTGGAGTCATCAGTTGCATGGTGTGCATAAACCAATATACTGACCAGCCACGCGTGACCAGCTCCTTTCATCCCCTTTTCCCCCTGTTTTCCGATGCTTCTTTCTCCCCAGACCACCTTGGTCCTTCCCTTTCCCTACCTTTGGTTCTTTCCTAGGCATGCCACAGCAAGCCTGGCACAATCCCCAGTGCTCTCTCCAGCATCCCATAAGGACTCTCAGACCCCCAGAGGCAGAAACCCCCACCCTCAGTCAGCAAGGTCACCCTGGGAGGCTCCTCCGATTGACCCACTTATTAAATGTCACACCCAGATATTTTGCACCTCTCTGTGAACAAGTATTTTTCACTTTGGCTTTTAAATTGTTTCTCTGAAAACAGGGTGATTCCTGTCCTAAGAAATGGAAATTATTTTTGTTTGTGGAAGTTCTACAGATTAGGTCAGATAAAAATATCCATGGATGTTATATGTGAAAAGGAGCACAGTTTGTCTGACCATGACCAGGTCCTGATGACTTCGACTCCACAAGGCATTTACTGGCACTGATCACACATGAGAAGGAGCATAACATACATCTACCCTGATCACCTGGTAAGTCCTCTTCAGTCCCGTCCACCTCTGTTTCTGTGTTCCCTCCCTCAAAGTCTTTGTCATGTACACAAGACCCAGTGAAAAAGATTTTAAAGAGTCGGAAGTGCAAGCCAGGCCTGACAATAACCATTTTCCAGCGGTTAAAACACACTGAATATGTCAAGCAGCAGTCATACCCTGAGATTAAAGACACCTTGGAGTATTTGAGGGCACATCATAGGAAGGATGAGCAGGCACCTGTATTGGGCTTACGTGGCAAGGTTTTTTGGTAGCGGCGGGGAGAGGGGCATGCAGGGGTGACTTCTGTGAGAAGATGCCAAAAGCAGCTCCATCATGTCAGATGTGGGGTGCATGGGGTGAGCTGAGTCCTGCGTGAGCCCAAGGGCTTCCAGCTCTGGATGAGATTCCCACATTGCCTCAGCTGAATTCCTGCCCTGCACAGGGGAAACAAATTGCTTCTTTATCCCTCCCTATGCATCCTTTTTTTGGTTTGGGACAGGAAAATTCCATTTTCCAGACAGATGCATTGACAGCTTTATCAGGCCAGACCATGCTGTAACCAGTCTCTCTCCACTGTTGGGAGAGGTACATTGGTGATTACTTCAGCTGACTTCAGAGAACAGTCCCCAGGGGTGGCCCCGCTGCCTTTCGGGAGCTGTCAGCCCTCGAGCACCAGGGATCTCTCGAGGGAGAGCAGCGGGGTAGAGAAAGTGGTGCCTTGGGATGGGCCGGGCTCCGGGGGCAGGAGGAGCTGATGGCAGGCGGGAAGCACTGGAGAGAGACAGCTCTGCCCGGGAGCAGCATCTCTGTGGAGCATGGCAGGGCTGAGGGCACTGCCCACGGGTGACAAGGGGAGAGGAGAGAAGTGAGAGGGATGTAAGACAGTGTGGAGTGGGAGGATGCTGAGAGTTCACTGGGGGACAAATCATCACAGCTCCTAACACGGTAAGTCTCTGGCTGCAGGTGGGAACTGGTAGAGTCTCTGGGAGGGTCCTTCTAGAGCTGGCACATGCCAGGGCTGATGCTCTCTGGAGCAGTGATTATCTGCCGAACAGTCGGGGGGACGGGGCATGTCATCTCCCTTTTCCTGGGCACGGCTGCAGGAGCGTGAAGCTGGGTGTGCAGCCAGGGGCACCCCGGGCTGTCCTTCATCACAATCACCCCTGGTAGGGCAGGGTCATTGTGCTGTTGAGGGGGTGAGGCGTGGGTCAGGGCTGCCCACAGCTCCTGCTGACAGCCTGGACAGCTCTGGGGGGGAAACTTGTAAGAGAGAAAAAAAGGGAGGCTTCACCTGCAAGGGAAGGAGCCTGTGCTTTCAGTTTGCTACTCTGGGTTGGCTGGGTGAGCAGTGAGAAGCTGGAATGACTCTCACTGGTTTGGAGAAGGTACTGACAATGCAGATCTGTTTCACTGAGAGGTGAATGAGTCTGGGAGCATCAGAGCAATCCCCCACGGCTTACAGATCACCAGCATCACCAGCAGCAGGCTTAGCAGGTTTTCTCTGTGCATTCCTAGCTGAATTTTGAAGCAGAGAGAAGGTCCTGGGCAGTGCCCTGCCCCAGGAGGTGTCTGCAGGGCAGAGCTGAGCATGCAGCAGCTGGGATGGGGTCTGTGCGTGCAGGAGATGGGAACCAAGATACCAGGCTGCCAGCAGGCACAGCTCCAGGCAGCAGAGATGTGGGCAGGGAGTGAGATTTTTAACAGAAATCCTGTTTCAGGGGATCTACTAGCACCTCCACTGATCCCCTGCAACACAGGTCCCTTCCCCTGTTATTGGAAAATGGGTGATGAAAAAACAGTTGTTTAGGGAAGCTTAAGAACTTAAGCAATCAAACACCTGCAACACGTTTTCTGTTGCACAGAGGTCCTTCATCTAGGCAACTGTGATAAACACCTCGTGGGGAATGCCTAAATGGAGAGGCTCTGTGTATAAATTGGGAGACTCCTAATGAGAAGCCCTTGTCCTTGGAGATTAAGGTGCTCTGAAAAAGAATGAACTAGCTGAAGCTAGGTTGGAGATAAGAAGTGCATACATAAACCAATGAAGTCCAATTCTATTATGTAGGAAATGTTCAAGAAGGGCTCCTCTCCAAACACCACCACAGACTGCTAGAGACCACCAATGACCTCCCTGCAAGTCCCTCAGGGACCTAAACTGCATGCCTAATAACTATGTATATAAAATCATGAGTTTTAGGAAATTTGATGAATATGTATGTAACAGAGGGATATAAGCTACTGTAATGTAGGGTGGACATGTCAGGTGGAATGATTCCCTCATGTCCCCAGCCAAATATAATAACGCCTGCTCGTTAGTGCTAAACCCAGCACTAATGAGATTTCATTCCCAATTTCTGTGACACTGACATCTTTCCCCTTCTCTCTCCCACCCAGCAGAGCCTCTGCCCCCACAGCCATGGAGTCCAGGCCACCAGCAGCCTCCTCGCCCCCCTGAGCACCAAGAAGAGGTGAAGGGCATGTCTCCTGCCCCGTGCCCGTGCAGCACAGGGGCTGAGGGTGACTGCCCTGCGGTGTCACCGGCTGGGAGGTGGCGGGCAGAGCTGGGACAGGGGAAGGCTGTCCCGAGTGCCTGGCTGTCTCTCTGCTGGCCTCTCCCAGCTGGGCCATTACGGTGTATCTCGTGGGTCCTCCCATGCAGACGTGTCCTTGGGAACCCGGTGTCCCAGCTCTCCTAGAAGCTGTGGGGCTCTGGGCCGTGCAGCCCGTGTGGGTGGGGACTGAGCTGACTTCAGGAGATGCCACCAAGAGGACACTTGGTGACTCCTTGGGGTGTCCTCCCAAGGCTGGGAGCCGCCCTGCAGACAGCAAATCTCTCCTGCATCATTTGTGTGTAAAACTCAATGGGGAAAGACCGAGATGCTACAAGCACGGAAAGGGTGATTGATTGGGAAAATGAACTCTGTGTCCTTGGCAAGGAGTGGGGTGCTGAGACCTTGTGAAGGTTCCTGGTGGCAGGGTGAAATATTTAGTGATCTGCAGTGGATCCCTCTGCTCTCAGCGGGGTCTGATTGCTTCTCCGGGTACCTCAGGAGTGCAATCCCCCTCCATTTCAAGGGGCAGACACAGTGCAGCCAGGAACAAGACAAACGGACAGATCAGCTCGCCTGCCCCTGTGCTAAGCCACAGCAAATCCTTTTGCCTCCCACGACTTGCGGCTGCTCATCCTGAGCACAGCAGAGATGCTCAGCATTTCTGATTTCACAGAAGAGTCCCCAGAGGAGATGGGGCTGGAGTGGGTTGGTGTAGTGAGAAGGAATAACTATGAAAGAAACAACACAAAAAAACCCCTGATGCAGTCAAGTTTGCTTGGGATTGGGGGTGGAGATGCTGTCAAGCCCTTTGATGATGAGAGGGAATTCACCTGAGAAAATCTATCAGACCTGGTCTCTACGTGCCCCCTGCTCCCAGGCAGACCCTGGCCTAGAGCATGTCCAACACATCTGGGAGCCCACAGGCCCTGTTGTTCACAGCACCCCCAGCCAGCACAAACCAGAGCAACAGCCAGGGAGCTGCACAAAGGTCCTGCCAAGCAGGAGAAAAGGAGGGGAGTGTGGGTGAGGGAGCATGAATATTTGAGGGATGGCTTTGGTTTTGCACAGAGAAGTCTGCCCTCACTTGTCACTGTCTTTTCCCTCTTGTACAGGCCCCCGGGTTCATAGGGAGACCATGTCCAACAGCAGCTCCATCACCCAGTTCCTCCTCCTGGCATTTGCAGACAGACGGGAGCTGCAGCTCCTGCACTTCTGGCTCTTCCTGGGCATCTACCTGGCTGCCCTCCTGGGCAACGGCCTCATCATCACAGCCATCGCCTGCGACCACCACCTCCACACCCCCATGTATTTCTTCCTCCTCAACCTCTCCCTCCTCGACTTGGGCTCCATCTCCACCACTCTCCCCAATTCCATGGCCAATTCCTTCCAGGATACCAGGGCTATCTCCTACCAAAGTTGTGCTGTCCAGGTCTTTTTCTTTGTATTTTTCCTTGGAGGAGAGTATGCTCTTCTCACCGTCATGGCCTACGACCGCTACGTTGCCATCTGCAAACCCCTGCACTATGGGACCCTCCTGGGCAGCAGAGCTTGTGTCCACATGGCAGCAGTTGCTTGGGGCTGTGGGTTTCTCAATGCTCTGCTGCAGACAGCCAATACATTTTCAATATCTGTCTGCCACGGCAACGTGGTGAACCAGTTCTTCTGTGAAATCCCCCGGATCCTCAAGCTCTCCTGCTCAGACTCAGGTTATCTCAGGGAAACTGGGTTTCTTGTGGCTATTGCATTTGTCGTCTTTGCTTGTTTTGTTTTCATTGTGCTGTCCTATGTGCAGATCTTCAGGGCCGTGCTGAGGATCCCCTCTGAGCAGGGACAGCACAAAGCCTTCTCCACGTGCCTCCCTCACATGGCCGTGGTCTCTCTGTTCATCAGCACTTCATTTTTTGCCTACCTGAAGCCCCCCTCCATCTCTTCTCCAGCCCTGGACCTGGTGGTGGCTGTTCTGTACTCAGTGGTACCTCCAACTTTGAACCCCTTCATCTACAGCATGAGGAACAGGGAGCTCAAGGATGCGGTGAAGGAATTGATCCAACGCACCTTGTTCCACCAGCAGTAACCTGCCACACCTTCTCTGCAGATTACTTGCAACTTGGATTAGGTCAGACTTCTGATTTATATTTCCCTTGTAATAACTGTCGTAAGAGGTAACTGCTTGGCTTCATTCTACTTCTCTAGAGGCTTCATCTGTTGTGTCTGACCCTTTCACAAATGCCTTGAACACTCTACCTAATCCAGACGATATGATAGCATCTCAGCAATAAAAGGGGTAATCTGAGTGCAGTGCCTGAAGGCTGGGCTGTCCTAAGAAAGATGCTGCCAAAAATAAGCACAAATAATTGGACTTTTAAAAATGTCTTTTCTCAATCTTTACTTCCTGCTATTGGAGGTGATAAATTGTGGACAACTCTGATGATCTACTGGACAGCAAGTGGTGCTTTTCAAAGACTATTCCTGGTGTCCAGGGGCTGTATAGGTGCTGCAGGAGCTCTCCATTACCTTTTAGGTAGCCACATATATAGCAGGGCTGATGGCATATAGTGTTCCCTGTGGAAAGGATTCTGGAGGGGTCAGGAAAGAAAGGACACTCTCTATGTGCCCTGGGGTAGGCAGTGAATGGACACTCAGAAGATGAGACACCCCTCAAAGGTGAAACTCATCCAGAGTAAAGCATTAATCCAGACACCCACAAGCCATGACCCTGCAGTTCGGTGTGAGCCAGCAAAAATGCAGCAGGCATGGGGAAAGGAGACTGGAGAAATGTGGAAGCTGCCCGAGGAGCCCCAGGGCAGGTGGTCTCCTGCTGTCCTGGGCAGCAGGGCTGGTGGGGAGGTAGAAGGGGAACAAAGGCAGCCAGGGCTGAGGGTCACTTGCAGCATGAATGCAGGACAGACAGAGAGTGCCTGGACTCTGTTTCCTCATGCCCTTCGGACCAGATCAAGTAGTGGGAACACTGAGGAGGCTGCTGTCCCACTCTGGGATGCTCCCTGGGGCTGGTGTGCCCTTCAGAAGGGTTGGAGCTGTGGGGTGAGTGACCAAGTCCCAGCCCACTCCTGACTTCACCCCTGGCTCAGTCAGACAGAGCTTTTTGATCAGGTCGTCACCCGAAGGACAAGGCAAAACATGTAGCACTGACCTGCCTGCCACAATGGTCTTACAGGTAGCTTGTGAGATCCCTCACAAGCATGGGGAATTGGATGTCCCCCCCACCACCTGAATTCTTGGTGTCACACCTCAAAAAGCAGTTTGCATTTCACAGGCCCATTGTCTGTTTCTCCTCCTCCATGTGGTTCTTCCTGGGGATCCCCTTTGGGTCTTTTCCTCTTTGTTCCGACACACATGGCCTTCCCAAGTTGGCATTTTGCCCTGGTTTTCCATTTTCATAGCCCACATGGACTGTGTCTTCCTGAACAGTTCAAAGCCCAGACTTGGCCCCAGTAACCCTGCATGGCCGGTCTGGGATGTGGGGGCCTCCCAGTCTGGCTCACTGGGCTGGACCCCTCTTTACACGTGACAGGATTTGTTATGGGGGCCCCTTGGAGTGTGACACAGTGGCAGTGTCCTCCTCTCTCCTTGCATCTCTGCTCTCTATATGAAACATTCTAACTCAATTCTAACTCTATTTTCCTTTGTGGGTTTCCTCCATGCAGTAATTAGTAAGGTGAACCTCACCATCAATCTTACTGAACCTTATCAAGCCCCTGTCAAAACTTTGTTCAGTTCCATCGCACTTATGGAACTCTGTCAATTTAGTACTTTACCTCAATAAAACATATTGCTGCTTCCCTCTTTTGAATGAGGTGCATTCTGCTCTTCTCCAACACCATGGAGGGCCAAGGTCCTTCTTTTCCACTCTCTCCTAGTAGGACCCCTAGGAGGAAGAACATTTCTCTGTGTTCATTGCTTAAAAGAATGGTGAAGGAAGTTCAGCGAGGTGAACCATGGAGGTGTGTGTTTCTGAGTGTATTAATATTCCCTAAATGTGCTCTGTGCCTTCTGGCAGTTGAGAAATGCCTTCTTCCAGAGGGCAACATTGCTGATGCTTACAGAACCCCTTCTGACTGTGCAGATGAGGTGCTCCACAGGTGTGCTTCTCTCATAGCGTGCATTTGAAGGCAGAGGCCAGGTAGCCAAAAATGAATATCGTACTGGCAATGAGCCTTTCCAAGGTTGTTATGAGCCAGACTGGGAATGCAGGGAAGCATAAAGGTTCTGTGGTCCCCTTGGGTTAAATTAAAGTCAAATGACACCAAATGACTGGTTAAAATGTTTTACTTGCAGTAGAAACAACTTAAACTTGGAAAAGGATAGCAAGCAATGTGACCTCTTATTAATAAACCTGTAAGGAAGAAAAGAAAGGAAGAAAAGGAAAAGGGAGAGAGAGAAAGAGAGTTGAAGTATGTGGATCACCACCCCAAGTTCCAGCATTGTCTCAGGTCTGGTAATCTTGAGTGGTAGGTGCACCCCCAGCAATGTTTTCTGTTGCCATTTAAGTTCATTTTCTCTGCTGATGTTCATACTAGACAAGGAGAGGCAGGTTCTCCTCCAACTCATTTCCATGAGAGATGAGGAAAAGGTGGAGCATGGGTTCTGTGTGTGCGCTGGAGGGGGATCAGGGGCACCAATACACTTGTCAATTGAGTCAGTGGTTGTGCTCGCCCCAACACCATTGATTTTTTCCTCAGTTTTTGCTTAGGTCCTTCTGGTGCTGGTTCTTTCTCTCTCTATCACTCCTTTAACCTGAACATATGGTTTCACTCAGTTGTTTCCCTTCATTGAGGCTTATCTAAGGAATTTGGCAATACAGCCATGAGGGAGTGGAGCTGTGCACCCTTCGATACACTCCAGTGCTTCCTTGGGCGGTGTTCCTTAGACTGATCACAATGGCCAAAGCTTGTCAAATTTTTCTGTGTTGATGACTGTTTGAGGCATTACAATTCTTTCAGTTTCCTTACACATAGGCTGCCTGCAAAACCCTACGTGGGGCTCACCTAGGGTAGGGTGGTGGTGAGAGGCTGCCAGCTGCTGGAGGAAGAACCATGGACGGCTGCCACGGGGTCTGTGCTGGGCAGACATTTCCCCACCCTGAACAACCACCCTGGTCCACGCAGTGCCTGCACCATGGGGCTGTGGGGCCATGTGGGGCAGCAGGACTTGGCCAGCCCAGCTGAGGAGGTCCTCCCTGCTCTGCCCACTGCCACCCATCGGCACTGCCACAGCCCCTCTGTGCTGGGCGATGAGGTTTCTGTGGGTGCCCTTCTGTGAGCCGCGTGGGCACCCACATGGGTGTGTCTCTGCTTGGAGCTGGTCGCCTTGGCCTGCCTGCACGGTCCTGGCAAGGCTTGGCCTTGGAGATGGGCTGTGATAGTCCTCAGCCCATGGCATGAGTTCCAGCCTAGGAATGACTCCTGCAGAAGAGCTCACACTGTGCTGGGGGCATGGGTGAGCCCTTCAAGATGTCCTCACACCAGGATTCTTCTTGGTACAAAGGGGAACCATGGCAGCCTGAAGTGATTTCTGCTGGATGGAAGCTGTGAGGGTTGCACAAGCACTCACAGGTAGAAGGAAGATTTTTTAAAAGGAAAAATTTATTGGGCTCTAATGATGTCAGTGCAGTGGGGGTGCATACAGGCACAACTCTGATACCCAACTCCACCACCGTTATGACTAAAGAAGAAAACAGCTTCATACTGACCCTCAGACCTGATGTTCCATAGCTCCTGCCTAAGCTGGTCTCCAAGCCCATACTCAGACAACTTGTGCTAGATCAAGTGCACCAGGCCTTGTCTCCATGAGTTTGGAACATCTCTATTGACTGAGATCCCACCATCTCCCCTGAGCCCTTGCTCCACTGCTTGGCTCTGAGGGATCTCTCCAAAAAACCCAACCCTCAAAACCAAACAGCCCACTTAGCCTCTCCTAGCACACAATGTGCTCCAGGCGCCAACCATCTTTCCATCCTCTGCAGGACTATTCACAGTATGTCAAGGTCTTTCTTGTGATGGGGAGACCCACACTGGACACAGCAATCCTACTGGGGCCCATGAATAGAGGAATAGAGTGAATTCTCTTAAGCTGCTGGCTGTGATTTTGTTAATCCTGCCTGGGATGAGGTTGGCCTGCCTCTTCCCAAGGGCACACTGCTCCCTCCTGTCCAAATTGTGCACCCAGACTCCCCGGACCTTTTCTGCAGAACTGCTGTCCCCAGCCTGGCCTCTTGTCTGGAGTTGTCCCAGCGCAGTGGCAGGATGAACACTGGCATTTGTCTTCAACTTTGTGTGGGTCCCAGGACAGCCCTTTTCACTGAGGGCTACTGCATCCACCTCTCTCCTCATCCAAAGGGCCCATCATCTCATTGTAAATGGTATTCAGGTTGGTCAGGCAGAATTTGCCTTGTTCAGTTTTTACTGGAAGTTCCAAATCCCCTTCTTGTCCTTCAGGTGCTTGGAAATGGCTTCCAGGAGGATTTGCTCCATCACTTTCCCAGGGACAGACGTGAGGCTGAGCAGCCTGTAGCTCCCTCATCTTCCTTTTTGCTCTTCATGAAGATGGGTGGCATGTTTGCCTTTTCCCAGACATCAGGAACCTCCCTGACTGCCATGGCCTTTCCAGGGTGACAGAAGCAGCCACACACTGACCTTGGCCAGCACCCTCAGCACCCTTGGCTGAAACTCACCCCATAGAGTACCCACAGAGTCATGTATGGCCTAACCAGCTTGCTGAAAGTCTCTCCACATGTTCTTGGTCACTAGGCCCACTCCCTTCACTGAGTTTTGGGCCCGCTTTTCTTTTTTTTTTTTCAGCCTTGCTGTGGCTGCCAACACCCTTACTGAAGCCCCTTTTGCTACCTTCTGCATCCCTTGCTTGTTTGAGCACCAGTTGAACTCTGCCTTTCCTAGCTCCATACCCTGCATGTACAGACAAGGTCTCTGTGCTCCCCCAGGGCAGCCTGAGCCCCTTCAGCCCTCTGTGCAATCTCCACCCCATCCCACAGGACAGGCTGGTGGCAAGAGGGTGGCATCTGGGGACAGCACAGCAGTGCTGGGAGCAGGGGCACCAACAAGGAAAGGGGGGGTGTGAGCCATGCCCTGGGCTGCACACAGGGGCACGGGGGGGCTGGTGCCTCGGTGGTTGGCCAGGCTGCTATGGGCTTGGGGTGGATGCCAGCTTGAGAGTAGGAGCGCTGGGATTTCCATGGAATTCCAGTGAAAATGTGGCTGCAGCGAAAGCAAGTGGGCAGGCTTCAGGCACAGGCAACTGCAGTGGCAAGAGTGCACAAGAAAGTGTGCTGGCCTCCTGCCATGGTTGCTCAACTTCATCCGTGAAAGCCCATACGGTTTTTATGTTTCAACAGGTTTGGCCTTGAAGATGAAACAGTTGTGCAAGGCCCCTTTGTTCCTACAGGGCAGTTTCCCAAGAAATCCAGCCCAGGAACTTCATGAACAAGACAAAAATTTCTCCCTTGTACTCCAAGGCTCTGATTCTGGGGTTTGTCCTGCACACCTCTCTTGCGAGTTTAAGACCCACCATCTCCTTGATCACTGCAGCCATGTGACACCGACCCTCAGTGGAAAAGCTCACGTGCCCATGGTTAGAATTTCCTGGGCATCTGTCTCAAATATTTGCTCCAGAATGCCACGACAGGACACATCAAGCCTCTTATCTTGCTGCACCCATTCCTGGAGGAACAGAGAAGTGACAGGGTTTGACTGTCCCCTTTTCAGTGCTGAGGCAGGATTTGGGGAAGCGCGGTGCTTCCCCCTGCATCAGCTCCTTCATCTCACTGAGAGGTGGGGCTACAACATCTGCTGGGCAGCCAGCCCAGGTTCTGGATGCCACCAGTCTTCTCTGGGGACATGCTTCTTTTAGCCACCAGCCGTTGCTGGGTCCTGCTCCACCTGCTGCCAACCCAAGGGCAGCTTCATCGCCCTTCTGGCCTTTGGCAACTTCTGCTCCACGTGGCTTCATGCCCCTCCGGGCAGCTCTTCTTGCCTGGCTGAGAGCCACTCACAGGTGACCAACAGCCTCCATAACAGTGGCTGTAGGGGAGAGGGAAGGTGGGCATGAAGGGTTGCACTGGCCTTTCGCCACCAGGAATTGTCTCCTTTGTATCAGCCCTTAGGAAGCCCTGCCAAAGCATCTCCCAAATTCAGTGCTGGCAGGAGGATCTCCTATAGACCCCTCTGGTCTGAGCCTCCTCCAGACACCTGCACCCCTGGGCTGGATGCTCTGCCTGGCACGGGAGGATCAGGCCACTCTCCTTGTACCCACACCATCTCCACCTTGGGAAAGAAACACCTCTAAGATTTGAAGACAGGCTTCAGGCCTGCCCATTGCTCCCACCCCCCACTTCTCTGGATATCCAGAACGACCTGAGGGGTGCTTAGGCTCCTCTTTAATAGGACATAACCAGAGTCTTCACATTTGTCTCAGGACAACAAATGGCACCATCCAGACCCCAAACTCACCTGCTGCAGGTCCTGTACTGCACGGTGGTGATTGGTGTCAGGACCAACTGCCACTCCCAGCTGTACTTCTCAGGGCTGTGGTCACACCATCAGATGACATTTGGGGCACCAAAAAGGAATATTGTGGTTTACCCCCAGCTGACAGTTAAGCACCATGCAGCCACTAATTCACTATCCCCATATGTCCCCTGGTGGGATGTGGAGGAGAATCAGAAAAAAAAAAAAAGTGAAAACAGCAAAAATCCTCATGTGTTAAGAAGAATTTAATAATTGAATCAAGATGTAGTAATAATAATAATATTAATAATAATAATAGAAATAATTGCAATAATTGTAATGAAAAGGAAGATAAAAAAAAGAGAGAGGAGTAAAACCAAAGAAGAAGACAAGGGGTGCCCAGTGCAATTGCTCTGTACCCACTGATCCATGCCCAGCTGGTCCCCCCAAGCAGTGATCCACATCTCACGGCCAACCCACCTGCCTTCCTCCCTCTTGTTTATATACAGGGCCTGATGTCCTGTGGTATCAAATAGCACTCTGGCTAGTTCGGGTCAGCTGTCCTGGCCATGCTCCCTCTCAGATCCTTGTGCCCCCCCTCACTGGCAGCATGGGAAACTGAACAATCCTCGACTTAGGATAAGCCCTGCTCAACAACAACTAAAACATCCCTGTGTTCTCAACATTGTTCTCATCCCTAAACCCAAAGCACAGCACTGTACACAGCTGTTAGGAAGAAAATTAACTCTGTCCCAGCTGAAATCAGGACTTTGCAGATTGCCTTTCTTGGTAAGCCTGGCTCCTTGCAACCCTTTTTGTCAAATAGGCAAGTTCTTATGGGCCCCACTGCCCTCTGCATCTGACATGCACACCAGCTGGTTGGATCATTTGGCCTCTGTGACCAAAGGCCATGGGTCATGCTCATGACCCAGGCCTTTTGCAAGCACCAAGTTCCTTCCTGTTGTTCTTTGCAGTCACAGTGAACTAGGATCGGAAATGTCAGGCTGTGCTCTACCTGTTGTGACAAACTGCTCAGCCCTCGTCATGATCTGCCTTCAACCAAAAAGACTTTTCAGCGTGCACAACATCTTGTCGGGGTGGCTTCTGCATCTGTGCCTCCGCTGCCTGCTGGCAGGAGTTTGCTGCAAGTTTTGGAAAGCAGCAAATGCTACTTTTTGTCGCTCCTATCCCCAAACTTGACGTTGTCAGTTGCCCAATAAGGTGTGGTACTGACCTTCTGAGGCACATAGATTTAGGTCAACCTCGCTGCTCATTGTCTTCCTGTGAAGTTCAGTGTGACTGAGGATGAGCTAGCTCATCGTTACAGTGGTGCTTTCCACCTTCGTCATCACTTCCATTAAATGAGCATTTCTTTTTCTTACCCATACAGCCATACATCCACTCAAGTTATTGTCTTCTCAGAGGAACCATCTGCACACGTGCCTTAAATGCTGATGTGCTGGAGCTTCAGTGCACAGGGACCTTGAGATACTTGGGGCTTTGGCCAGCAGGAACTTCAAGTTGTACAAGGAGAAGGGGCAAAGTGGGACTGGACCAGCAGAGGAGTGAGTCTGAGGAGAAGGCCCTGGGCACTGTGAGTGATGCCATATGTGCCGCTGGTAAAGGCTCACCATGAATAGAGCCAGCTCCTGCATACGGAGCTGCACTTGTAGCATGACCATCGAGACACAGGGGAGTTATCATCCCCCTCGACTCAGCACTGGTGTGGCCACACCTGTAACATTCTCCGGGTCTTCCAATTCTGAGGAGCAGGAAGGAACGGGAGAGTGCCCAGAGGATGTCTGCAAAGGTGGGTTTAGGAGCATGAAGCACATGAAGTGTGTGGAGTAGGCTGAGGGACCTGGGCTTCCTTGTCCTGATGGTGTGGAAGGTCGATGCGGGAGTAAAAGAGTAGCTTGAAATTAGGAGTTTGGGGTGGTTTTCAGAGATGTTGGAGCCTTTTCTTTGTAGTGGGAAACCACCTGAGAAAGGAAAAGCATCACAAAGTGCTAGCTTAGGAGGTTGAGACTGGACAGGAGGAGAAAAAAATGTCCCCTTGAAGGGTAATTGCTGTGATGCCAGAGGTCACCCAGAGCCTGGATCAGTGCAGTGCTTTGTGTTCCAAGGAACAGGCAGGGAGGAAGGAGAGATCTCAGGAAAGGCAGGGAGATGCCATAGGTTGGGTGTCCACAGCCTGGGGGTCTCTGTCCCCTTGGCTATGGCAGTTGTCTCTGCTACCAAGGCCTGAAAGGAGACATGATAATCGCATGGAACTGGGGCCTCGTGGCTTCCTTGCAGCCCCCCAGGGAGGCTGGGAGCTGTGGTACCACTGTCCTCCACTCAGCATTGCCCACCCCACCCCACAGTGCCCCAGGAAGAGCCCTGAGCCAGTGTGAGGGACGGGATCCCCCTTCTTGGGGCTGACCACTTGGCATGATAAAATATATCAAGTTTTACTCAGCATCAGCTCCCCTTGCACAGTGCCTTTGCCTACCTGTACTCACAGCCTCCAATTTTCTTCTCTAACTAATCCATGGGGACACCTGGTCTGTAATGGGCCTCAGAGGGGCCAATTAACACTCCAAGACACTTTGGCTTTTGCTTCTGACTGTAACCCCTTCAGAGGTTGGTTCAGCTCCTCTCAGTATCTGAGGTTCAAGCACCAAATACACCCCCGGGTCTCATCAAAGTGCAGAAAACCCTAAAGGAGCCACATCTCTTCCATCAATTATTTCAGGACTTCCAGGCTTGCACAGCTAATTGAGAGAGGCTTCAGGAGTCTAATTAAAGTGGAAGATTTTAATGACAACTTCATAAAATACTTTTTTTTTTTTTGTTCATTTTGAAGGGGTTTTTAATCCTTTTTTAATTTTACAGAAGTGAGAGAAGCTTTCTCCAATTCTGATGGTCTTCTACGGAGGACAGGAAATGTAGCAACAGCGGTCTCCTCATGGTCCCCCACTGTATGGGAAACTTTCCTCCCCACCTCCCCAGCCCCACCATTTCCCTCAGGGGCTGCCTGGGACTTGCATTCTTCTACATCAGACTTCCTCACTGATGTTCACAGCTGAATGTTACAGCTCCTTTGCACCAATTCCCACCTGATTTACCCTGAGACTTGACTGTAAATAGTCACAGGAATCTTATTAATTTTGAAGAAACGAGAAGTAAAATATGATACAAATTATTAAAAACAAACAAACAAACAAACAACATTGAAGTCCTCAACTGTATGCCAAGTCCAAGCCTCCACTAAGGTCTACCTTCCTCAAGCTGATGACCATAAAAGAAATACTGCTAGACAAATAGATAGGAAATTATAACTATACAGCACAATTAGCAAGTTGGCTAAAAAGAGAGTTTGGCAGTTTAAATCAACTTTTCCACCTTTTTGGCCAAATTTCTAGCCCAGAGCCTTCTCACCAACTCATGCCTCTAGTGATCTCCCTGCCCATCTTCCTGTGCCTCCTTAGCCCATGCCCACCTCTATCAAGTGAAGTTGGGGTGTTGTGGGGAACTTCTTACAGCCAACTGAAAAATCATTTGTCAATGTTCAAAGCATTTCTGAGGTATAGCTGAGAAAGAAATTAACTTGTGTTACATCATGTGCTTGTTAACATCATTATATTTAGCAAAACCCATCCTCGAAGACAGGCTGTTCTAAAAGCTCCCCTGCAACCGGACAGAAATTAAGATGCAAGAATAAACTAATTAGAGTTGCTGCACTCTAACAAGCTCCCAGGGGAATGTTACTGAGTCTGGAGAGCTATGGGAGGAATAAAGAGTCTTTGGGGTTTAGTGGGGTGTGCTGAGGGGTTTGGGTGAGGAAGCTCCCTCAGGAGATTGACATGAGCCTCTCTGGGGGCTGATTAGAGCAGAAGAACAGAGGCAAGTGACTTCAGGGTGACAAAGAAAGGAGACAGAGACATCCTGTGTCAGTGTAGCCCCTTGGATGTGCCCTGCCAAGGGGCTCAGTGCTAATTCCCAGCCCATCTGAATGGTGATGCCTTTGGTCATCAGCAGCTGAGGTTTTCCCCCGGTCACTCTGAGGACAAATACACGCAGAGTGCCACATCCTTGCCCCTCAGGCCTGGCACTGCCCAGCTCCCCCTAAACCTTTGCCTATAGCCTAACACCTAACCCTGAAAGGTGAGCTCTCATCCTTAGCCCTGCCCTGATCACTGAAGCTGAAAACCTCACCAGATACCTGAAATCTAAGCCCTACCTACCTCCCTAATCCTTTCCCTCAACACCCCTCATCTTCAACCAAGTCTTTCCCTGTGCTGGCCTAACCCTGGGCAACAGCCCTGGGTGGGGTGCAGCTCAGCAGAAAAGGCCCTGGGGGTCATGGTGGACAACAAGCTGCACATGAGTCAGCGGTGACGGCTGGCAACCCAGAAGGCCAACAGCATCCTGGCTGTTTGAAGAGGAGCATGGCCAGGAGATGAGGGGGAAGGATCCTCCGATCCCATTCAGTGCTTGCTAGACCACATGCCCAGTACTGCACTGAGTTTGGGGCCTCCTGCCCCCAGTACAGGAAGGACATTGATCAACTGGAGCAAGATCAATGAAGAGGCACCAATACAGTCGGGCATGTGTAGACGTGCAGGGGGATGGAGAGCTTCCCACCTGAGGAAAGGCTGAGGGAACACTCTCCAGTATGGAGACGAGAAGGCTTTGGGAAACCTCGTAGGAGCATTTCAGTACCTGTCAGGCAGCTAAGAAAATAGAGCCAGGCTCTTCATCATGGTGGATGGTGGGAAAAGGAGAGGCAAGGGACAAAAATGGAAAGAATATTCAGGCAGGAGATGAGGACCATGAGGTCATAACCATGAGGTCACTTACACACTGGAAGAGGTTATCTTGAGAGGCTCTGCAACCCAGACCCTTGGAGGTTTCCAAGCCTCCTTTCCCCCTACATATGGTCTCCCAATATTGAACAAAAAGCTCTGGCTCAGACAAGAATGAGGCAAAAGCCTATGGCACCAACACGAGCTCTTCCTCCCCTGGCCCTTCACTTCTCTGTGAGAGGTGTCTGCCACCAATCCCACACTTCTTTCTTCCTCAGCCTTTGCAGCTGCATGTGCCTGGCCTGCTCACTTGACTTTGCAACCATCACCTTTGTATTTAAGGCCCAACACATATCTTGTCACGCCCACTGTAAGCTGGCACCCACCCCGCAACTGGAGCCCACCTGGCCACAGGGGCAGGGAGAGGCCAGGCGCACTCTGCTTGAACTGGGCACAGCTTTTTCCTGGGAACGTCCCCAAGGAGCTCTCCTCATGTGTGTCAGGCTGTGGCCTGGCACGGGTGGCACAGGGACAAGGGCTGCTGGGTCAGGGCTGAAGTAGCTCAGCTGGGAGAGCGTTAGACTGAAGATCTAAAGGTCCCTGGTTCAACCATGGGTTTCAGCAATGCTTTTCTCCCTTAGGGTCTTGCAGAGCCCGTCTGCCTTTGTCCATCCTGCCCTGGCCCTCCTCGCTCCTTCCCCTCTTGCCAGAGCACTGCCCGTGTGCTGTAGCTGCACATCTACAGGTTAGAAGGAGCCTTCCTCTTGCACCACAAGCCCCCAGCCTTCCGCTGGGCAGGACTCTCCACTCAGTGTGTCTTTGGGGTGTTCTCCAGCTGGGTCTCCTTCCCTGCTCCACAGGGATCGGGATCTCTCCACTCAGGGGTCTCTGCAAAGACTGTCTCTCTCCTCATGGTCATTCTCACTGGTGCACAGACTGCTCCCCTCCTCACACACATCCTTCACCTCAACCTCAGTTCCCAGACCAGGGCACACTGCCCACAGGGGAGGCCATAGTCTCCGCAGTCCCAGGGAGAGGCACTCCTTGCAGCTGAGCAGCACAATTGTCCCATGTTTACTACCACGAAGATACCACCCCTGCATGTGGTCAGGCTCTCAGCCTTGGAGTTAACAGCTGCCCGTGCTCAGCCACCCTGCCACGGAGACCCCAGCCAGTGCTGTCCCAGGGCACTGCTTTGCTGTCAGGACAGGCCTCAGCACTGGAGGAGTGGGGAGGTCCCTGAGCCCAACCCACACCCGCAGCCCCAGGGAGATGGAAGCCTGCTGTCCACCTCACCTCCTGGGATGCTGGTGGGAGGAGTGGTGCAGGGCAAGGCCCAGTGACTAGAGGAGGGGTTATGGGATTTCTGCCCCTGTGTGCCCCCACCACACACCCTGGGATGTCATCAGAGCCTGGGGGCACCTCGCCCTGTTGCACTGCTCCTCCTTGGGAACAGGGAGCCCAAACTCAGAGAAATAAGGCTGCTCTCCCATGGGCTTTCCACATCTGAGCTCTGCCCAGTGTGGGGCAGCGGTGCTGAGGGCTGGGGTCTCACTGCGACCCCCCTCAGGTAGATCCTCAGGAGCTGCAGGAGCAGACACAGATCTGGGGCACAGTGGCAATCCTGCTTTGATGCAGAGAAGGGACCCATCTGGGAGGGCCATCCTGTTAGGTCCCAAAATGCATGAAACAGGTTCTTTCTGCTCAGGGGTGCTGCCCCCTCAAGCACACCCACGCCTGGGGCTTATTTCCTCAAGGAGAAAGAGGCAAACCTCTACCAGGTGCCAGATTATGGGAAAAATATTACACCTGTGGGAGGGCAGAGCTGGTGGGGCAGTCACACCGGACAGGCACTGGGCTCTTCTCCCCAGTTCCCACTTGGGGCACCTGGAGTGTGCAGATCAGTGTCCATACTGTCCAGAGGCCCCCACCATCCCGTGTTCAGAAGATAACACTCCCCTCTTCTTTACTTCACCTTTATACCTTATTTCTCTGAGATGCAGGGCTGGAGCTTATCCCAGTGGGAGTTGTCCAGGCTGTGTTTGCAATGCCCATGGATGTCACGCATCATTGTGGGGGTCTTGCCCTGGGAACACTGCTCTCCCATGGGGGCTGCCAGCAGGAAGGCTCTCAGGTGTGGGGCAGAGGGATGTGTGAACCTCGGCTCCCCCCAGGTGCCCCCAGGGTCAGCCCAGGGGTGGAGGAGCTCCCAGCAGGGAATGGGGCAACACTGCTATAGCAGAAGATGTTGGCAACGTCTGCCTCCTCTCCACTTCTGCTCCAGGGCCAGATCCTGCTGTTTGCAGCACTATGGAGCTGCAGCTACTCCCCACAGGCAATCCTGCCACAGACACCCAACACACCTTCCAGCCTGCAGCAGAGAAGCCCATTGGTGAAGAGCCGGTGGAGTGCGGAGACCCACCAGCGGGAACAGGGAGGGCAGTTGGGCAGTTTGGGCGCCAGGTCCTGCCCAGGTGCCAAACTCTTCTCCCAGCCTGGCTTCTGCACAAAGGTTTCTGTGCCGTGGGTGCTGGGGCAGGTGAAACCCCAGCTGAGGGAGAGGGACCGGGACCCTGGCTCAGCTCCCAGCAGCACCTGTTTTAGTGGAGGGACACAAAATCTCCACTGCCATGGAAATGTGCCCACATGAGCATCCTCCCAGATGGGTCCTTCTCCAGGCCAGGGGCTGGACCACGGCTTTTGGCTGCCGCACGCGTCTTGTGGGGAAGCTTTCTCCAACCCCCTGGCCCTCTAACAGCGCTGAGGGAACGGTGCCCTCATCCTCGGTGCTCCCAGCCCTCACGTACCTGCCCACAAGTACTGCCCCGCACACAACCCAAACTGACATACCTGGCAAGGCAGCAGGGGGGCAGGGGTGGGAGCTGCAGGGGAGCAGGAGGAGGGTTTCCCAGGGCTGCTCTGGGTCTGCAAGGCAGGAGGAACAGCCCATGGAGACTGGGGTCCTGGCAGAGCATGAGGAGAGAGAATCCCAGCCACGTGTTTCCCAGGAGGTGGCTCTGCACCCTGTGCCAGGGCAGTGGGGAGCAGAGCTGCCTCCCAAGCATTGTGGGAGGTAATCCGTGGGCCATGATCCCACCTGGGGCTGGCTGGGGTGTTCAGGGACCTGCGGTCACCTTAGTGCTCGCTTCTGTGAGACAAAAGCCCAGGGCTCACCCTGACATGGCAGCTCTGTCGTGGCCTCTGCACTGGTGGGATCAGGTGTGGCCCAGGCAGGGCCTGGGGGAAAGAGCAGCTGGAACCCTTGGGGGAGGAAATGGGTGCTCCCACTGGGGTGCATCATGGGACCTATCAGAGAGTCACTTTGATTAGAAACTGCCTGTGGGCAGCAGGATGGATGTCTCTCTCACCAAGATTATTCCCCAGGGACCATGGCCTCACGCAGCCCCACAGGCTGACCCTGAGCCTGCTGTCCCTGAGACGTGTCCCTTCCTTGCCACTGGTGTCTCTGTTCTCTGCTCCCCCTGAGCAGCCTCAGGGAGATGCCCTGACACCTGGCAGGGAAGCATCAGCTCTGGGTCAAAGCCCCCAGAGGCTTTTAATAAGCAAATATAAGAATGCACAGCATAAAAATGGGAATAAAAATGGAGGAAACTCCAGGCAGGTTTCTGCTGCCCATGGCTCAAGGGAGACAGTCCCCTGGTGCTCGTGGCTCTCCCAGCTGCACAGACCTCTCCTCCCTCCCGGCTGCACCCAGCTGTGCAGCAGGGATGGGCTCTCCTGGCCTGGGGCTCAGGGACTGCTGTGCACCAAGCTCCGGTGTCACAGCCTTTGCGTCCTCACAGAGAAGTGCCACAGGCACCTCTTCAGCATCATCATAGCCCATGCTCCCCGGGGACAGGGACTGAGGTGTCTCCTTCAGCTCCAGGGACCGTCAGGCACTTCTCCAGGAGCGCAGGCTGCCCCCTGCAAGCAGCAAGGTCGGACGTTTCAGTTCACCCCATGGGGTCTGTACACCACCACCCTCCCTGCTCCTCACCACCTTCAGCTCCTTCTCCCACCCCTGGGCCTTTCAAGGAAAACTCCCATGCCAGGTTCCCCCTTCCCAGCAGGTTTGGTGTCAGTAGGGTAGTGACTTGAGGGGCACCAGGGATGGCACCCTAGGAACAGGCAGCGACTCTCTTTCCCTCTCACCTCCAGGTGCAGCCCTGGGCCCTGCTCCCTCCTCTGGCATCCTGGGAATTTCCCACTCTCCCTGCCCAGGCACAGCATCCTCCCCCGCATCAGGAACCTCCCTGGCATCATCGTAGCCATCTGCTGTGTCACCTCCAGGCAGGACAAGGACATCTGAAAGGAGAGGGGAGCTTGGTGACAGTGAGAAGATCTGTCCTGCAGAGCAGAGGATGGGAGGATGTGCAGGGACACAGAGCGCAGACACTGGGCTTGGCAGAACCACAAGAGATGCCCATGTCCTCCCCTTCTCCGATGGTGACACTCAGGGACACCTCTGTCCACCCCATGTCTGCAGGGAGATCAACCCCTTCCTGCCTCCGTTACCTGGTGCTGATCCCAGACCATTTCTCCTCCTCAGCTGACCCCAGGGTGGGGCTGCAGCTGGGTCAGGGACTCCTCTGAATAGGAGCCTGGAGAGATGCACAGCGGGTGTTATGGAGCAAGCCCCACTGACGTGGTTCACGGTCAGCGCTGCTGGGGAAGTGGGACCCACAGAGCTGGGGCTGTGTGGGGAGGAGGGCTGGGAATTCACCCTGCTTCCCCGGGACAAACCCTGTCTCAAAGGAGCTTCCAGATCTGGCCCAGGACAGCCCCTTGCCTCGCTCCTCGGGTGTCTCATGGGGTGCAGGGGCAGGAAGAGAGGGCTGTCCAGCTGGGACAGTCAAAGCTGACTGGGAGAAAGCTTCTCTCCTGGGATCAGGACCTGGATGCTCTTCCCCACAGCTCCCACAGCCCCAGCACCACAGGGACCACAGGCTGGGGGGCTTCAGGGCGTCAGCTCTGGGTTGGGGCCAGAGGAATGGGTCCTGCGGATGTGCCTCCAGGGAAGACCCACACCCACCTGAGCGATCAAACCTGGCTCGTTTCTCCCACGCTGGGCTGTACCCGATCTCCTCGTACACAGCCTCGGGGAAGGGCTCCTGGGCTCTTCTGGAGCCTGGGGACAGAGGCAGGGCTGGCACAGGGACAGGCAGAGGGGCAAATAGACCTCACTGTGCTCCCCCAAAACGGTTCCTTGGGCCACCTCAGGACAGGCCGAACAGCACAGCCCCACTGTGCTATCCAGGCATGTCTACCACATCCCCAGTGAGGGCAACATCGATGTGAAGATCATCTGGGGCAGCGTCACCCTCACATCATTGCTTTGGAGACAGTGCTCATGCCCCTCTGGCCTGTGCGCCATGTCCCCATTGTCTCACCCTGGATCTGTTCCCACCTTTCCTCTCCACCTGGAGCTTGCCCCTACCTGCCCCACGGGTCTATAGTAGGGCCCCTGTCCTGCCAGGGTGTGGGCAGGGCTGGGCAGGGGGACAGCCTGGGGGCCTAACACCACAGTGATGGACCCTGCTGCCCCACACTCCTCCTAGCATCTCTCTTGCCCCAGAGCCCCCTCCAGCACTACCGAGAGCACAGCCAGCCTTGGCCATCCCCACTCTGCCATTTCTCTCCTCACCCCATGGCTAACTGCCCCCACCTTGGGGCTCTCTCTACCCCTTGTTGCTGGTGCCCCACGGCCAGTCACTCAAGGGGGCAGCACATGTGACAGGTAGCAGCACACAGTCTCACCCTCCCGCTCTGCCTGTGCCCCTCGCTGATACCCCCCGCCGCACCCCACAGCCCTGGCAGGAGGTATCTCCCCCCGGCACCTCTGGGCAAGGACCCACCTCTGCGCCCAGCCCCGGCGCTCAGCACTTGTCCAGCCAGGAGGGCCAGGAGCAGGCAGACAAGGGTCCCCAGGATGATGCACATGATGACGGGCACTGAGACTCTCCCGCTGCTGCTCTGACGGCCTTGGGTGGGATCTGCATGGGAGAGAACTTGGAAGGGGCAGCACCAGTGCTGGCCCCATCACGCAAAGCAGAAGCAGGTGGATGGCCCCAGGGGTGAGTGACAGGGAAGCTTCCACCCTCCTGGGTAAATTACAGCTCTCCCCAACCCCCTGCCACCACTCCAGCATCTCCTCCAGGCAGTTTCACACCCCAGCAAGGAGCCCCTTCCATCCAGCTGTGGGTCACAGCCTGGCCCCTGGGGTACCCAGCCGCCGGGGAGGACAAGTTACCTGCTCGGGGTGGGGGTGTTGTCATCCTGGGTGTAGCTGCAGAGGAGGAAAAGGAGAGCTGGGCTGAGACACTGGGTGTGTGGGTATCAGGAAACCTCCTCCCCAACACACCGTGTTTGTGTGTGTGTGTGTGTGTGTGTGTGTGTGTGTGTCTCTAGATGTCCCTGACACATCCCACCCAAATTGCCCCTCCTGTAGTGCCAGAAAGGGAGGCCGGGACAGAGCCCAGCACCTCTGCTCTGGGAGGCAGGCAGGATGGCAGAGGCAGCCCAGGGGATAGCCCTGGGGCTGCAGGGCCCCACGGGCAGTGGCCAGAGCACGGCCAGTTACACCGAGGCTGCTCCCTGCCTGGCACCGGGCTCCTGCACTCCACAGGAATGTTCTTTCTCTCGGAAGGTCGGGGGCCATGCCCGGACCACGTGAACAAAAGGCCTTCCCTAGCTCCCTGCCAATACCCGAGCAAGGGCTCCCAGCCCTGCCACTCACCTGAGCAGCTCACGGCAGCATCTTCCTTGTGCCGGCAAGCCCCGCTGTCCCCGGGCCAGGCCCAGCAGTCCTGCAGGGATGGCTCCGTCCCCCGGCACTCCACCTGCTCCAGCCAGATGGGGCCCGTCCCCATCCCAAACGCAGCCTCATGCAGGGCAGACACTGCAGGGGCCACAGCCCAGCTGCCTGCACGCCACCTCGGCATCCTGCATGTCCCACGAGTCGTCGCACACCGTCCCCCAGGAGCCACGGTGCCAGACCTCCACTCTGCCCGAGCACCCGTCCTTGCCTCCCACGGCACGAATCTTCTCCCTGGCTGGAGAAGAGTAAGACCTCCCATGGCACCGGGAGAGCAGGCAGAGCCCTGCCAGACACAGAGGGGACCTCCCTACCTGTGCAGCTCGTGGAGTTGGGGCACGGTGCCAGCGGAGGTCGGGTGCATTTCTGGCTGTCCCCCTGAAGAAGGAAACACTGTGGTGAAGGGGCTGGTTTGGGGGATCATGCAGAAGAGAGCGGGGCTGAGCTCTGCTCGGGCCTCCCTGCACCATCTGGGGCACGGCAGCAACTGAAACCCTGTCATCCAGGGGACACGTGCAGGACTGTGGGGGGACCCTGATTGCTCAGCCCCAGAAGGTCCCTGGCTCACAGAGCAGCAGTAGCTTGTCTGTGGAGGGGAGGCTCTTCTGAAACATGTTGGTCTCTTCTGAGACCTTCACGTGGAGATGCCTCTGCCTCCTCCAGGCACTGCTGGTAAGCTGGGTGACAACTGCTGCTGGAAATGTGTGTGGCCGCGGTCATGTTTGTGCCACTGACAGCATAAGGGTCTGGCATGGAAAGTAAAAGCCTTCTCAAAGCTCTTTCTCTGTGTTTGGCCATGCCCCATGGGGAGCAGGAGCTGGGGTGACACTGGTGCATGGGTGGCCTCAGAGTTACCATTGCAGGTGATGTGGATCTCCTCTTCCAGGTATTCACATGACTGTGGATTCCAGGGCGTGGAGGGACACTGCCAGAAGGAGCTGTTTCTCTCCCCACACTGAACACGATCCAGCCAGGCAGGGCCAGACACCCTGCCAGAGGGCAGGCGTATTTCCAGGGATCCTCCGTCCCCGCAGCCCAGCTCCTTGCACACCAGCATCACAGTGTCCTGAGTCACGGAGTTAGAGCAAACACTCCCCCATGTCCCGTTGTAGAAAACCTGCAGGCGCCCGGAGCAGCCGTCGCTGTTCTCCAGCCTCAGGGCCATGAACTCTGGGAAGAAAAGGCCCCAAAGCGGGAACAGGCTGATCTGGGGCTGTGGGAGCCAGGACACCTCTACATCCCCCAGGCCCTCAGCTGGGCAGGGGCAAGGCCACCACATCCCCCTTGCACCCAGGGGCAGAGAGAAGTCCCGGATTTACAGCCAGCCCTGCCCTTCCCGCGAACCCTCGGGGACAGCTGAGCTCCCCAGGGACCCACCGTGGGACTGAGGGTGTCCGTGCATGGGTGGGCCTTGGGCAGGAGCTCAGAGGCAGCCAGGGGCAGCCTTGGCCATGGCCGGCTCTCCCCGCGTCCTGCCCTCCCCGGGACCAGGCTCCCACCACAGCTCCTGAGGTGGCACAGACCTGAGCAGATGACTCCCGCATCCTCTTTGTGCCCGCAGTCGTGCTGCCCCCAGGGCCCAGCCGGGCAGTCCCAGAGAGCAGCTTCGGCCCCGGAGCAGTTCACACCATCCAGCCAGATCTGCCCGGAGCCTTCCCCGAAATGAGCGGAGCCGGCTGCCTCCACTGCCTCTCCGCAGCCCAGCTGGTGGCAAACGACGGCGGCATCAGACAGGTCCCAGCCGTCAGTCGCAGACAGTCCCCCAGATGCCCTGGGAGTAGATCTCCACTCTCCCCGCGCAGCGCCCGGCCCCGTTCACCAGCCGGACCCGCCGGCTCCCTGCAGCGGGTGGAAACCCCAGTCGCTGTCAGGGCCTGCCCGCCTGCGCAGACCGTCACCTGGGCGCCTGGGCAGTGCCACTCACCCCAGCAAATGACTCCCACGTCCTCCGCAAGCCCTGCCGCCAGCGCAGTGCCGGGCAGGGAGGTGTTGCAGAGGGTCAGCTTGGCCTCGTGCCCTGCGCACCGGACCCCTCGCAGCCCCACGGGGCCCGTCCCTCGCTCAGGCTTTGGGGGGTTGTAGGCTGTCCCTGCCTCTCCGCACTGCAGCTGCCGGCACACCACTGCTGGCCTCCTGCACGTCCCACTGCTCATCCAGGACTCTGCCCCACGCCCCATCCTGGAAGATCTCCACTCGTCCGTCGCACCGGCTCCCTCCGCCCACCAGCCGCAGGGATCCAAAGCCGGCTGGGCCTGGGGAGAGCAGAAATGCCACGGCCATCGGCGGCACCGGGAGCATGGCACCCTGCAGGGAGCAGGGCAAGGGGAGGATTTTCAACCAAACGGGACAAGGTGGAGCCTTGTGCTGACGAGAAGTGAGGGCAAAGCCTGGGCCCTCTCTGCAGCTCACAGCCAGGTCAGCTGCTGCTGGGGGCACCAGCTCCTGCCTGGGTGGGGGGATGAGGCTCTGCAGGGCTCTCTGTGGGGACGGGATGCGGTCGGCTGCAGCCAGAGGGATGGAGCAGAGCCCTGCAGCCCTGTCCTGGGCTCGCTGCACAGTACAAGGACAGAGGAGCCTGGGCCTGGCGGTGGTGCTGGGGCCTAAGCCACTGCCCTGGGGGCAGATGCCTGCCTCCGTTCAGTCCTCAGCTCTCCCAAAGTCGAGCGGTCAGTCTGAGCAGGGAAAGCCCTCCAGACAGTTCCTGGGGAAGCCAGGGTTTCCCCAAGGAGAAATTCAGCCTGATACGGCCATGGAACCCCTACTTTTAGTGGCTATGTTGCACACAAGTGACAAATGGAGTTTATGCAGCATTTTTCCAGCACTAACCTGAGCAAAGGACAGCAGCAGCGTTCCCTTGGGAGCACGGCGAGGCGCCCAAGGTGGTCACTGGGCACTGCTGCAGGAGAGCTTCAGTCCCGTCACAGTGGAATGAGTCTCTCCAGACAGGGCCAGTTTCTCTCCCAAAATATTCTCCTCCAGGAATGGACTCAGCAAACCCGCAGTTGAGTTGACGACAGAGAACGTGGGCATCCGAGAGGTCCCAGCGGGAGGCACAGAGGGTCCCCCAGGTTCCCAGCACCTGGACCTCAACCCTCCCCGCACACACTGTGCTGCCGTTCACCAGTCTGATCCCTGTGTACTCTGGGGACAGATGTGGAGAAAAGAGAGTGGATTGGTGCTCCTGTACCCTCAGTAGCTGGTGGAGGGGCCAGAGGGACCACATGTCTTTGTTCTCCTTCTGCAGTATTGTCATGCTGCAAACAAACCCATCAACCCTTCCTGTCCTCACACCCGGCCCAGCACAGTCCCTGCTCTGTTCCCCAACCCCTACCACAGCCCCGGTGTTCAACAGCCCACCCTGAGTCCTTACCTGTGCAGTTCACAACAGCGCTGTTTGCGTGGGTGCAGGGCTTGTCCCGGGGGGGCCCTCTGGGGCAGGAGGTGAGGAGGGATTCATTCCCCACACACCGCAGCTCTCCATCCCACATGGGACCCACCCCTTCTCCAACGTGACTTCCTCCAGTGACAGGCAGGGCTACGCCGCACTGCAACTCCCTGCAGAGCACATCAGCAGCCTTGGGACCAAAGTGGGAATCACAGACACTTTTCCACAGGTCCCCGTCACGGATCTCCACACGTCCTGAGCAGCGGTTCTTCCCTTCCACCAGACGGAAAAATCCTGGAAATAAATCAACTGGGAGTTCCCAGAGCCTTGTGGCATTCCCATGCCCACATCCCAGACCATCTCCACGCAAACTGTGACAAAAATCGCTCACTGCACATCTCAGAAGAAGCTATTTAAGGAGTGATGGTGTCACAAAGGCATCCATGTCAAGTTACACACTTTCTCTCCACCATCACAGCACTCAGGGGTGTGTGTCTATTGCAGACCCACAGCAGAGTCTGCAAACCACGTTGGCACCGTTGGGACCAAAGTGTGAGTCACACAGGTCCTCATCATGGATCACTATACGTCCTCAGGAGGACCGGTGCCCTTAGAGCAGCCGGACAGATTCTGGACCAACCAATGACCCCTGAGAGTTCCCACAGCCATCTGGCAATACCATGACTACATGCCAGCTGATCTCCAAGGTGGCCACAGGCAAAAAAACCCTACGACATCCCCAGCTGCTCTCAGGGGGTGCTGGTGGCACAAACACATCAGCCAAGGGACCTGTGTCTGCTAAGGGGGACAACCGCAAAGTAGCTCCCCGTCTCACGCCCTTCCACAGGACGGTGGGTGGCCACAGGAGTCACTTCTGGTGCCTCTGGCATGGGGACAGCTGGCCCTGAGCACTGCCAGACAGCTCCTGGGTGAACAGGAGGAGAAAGATGGCAATCAACAGACCGTGCAGGGCAGGGATGGAGGGTTCATCTGCACCAGCTCAGGGACCAGGCACGGTAAGGCACCCTTGGTCAGGTTCCCACTGGCTTTCCCCAGGGACTGGGGACACCAGTAATGACAGTTCCAGCTCAGCAGTGTGACTGGCCACACTGGGCAATGCTCCGATGCCTGACTGTTGCTCCCTGAGGGCACAGCCAGGTTCCTTCCACAATCTGAGCCCCAGAGGTATGGAATAGGTTGTCATCTTACCTGAACACACCACTCCAGCATCATAAGCATGAGCACAGTCATGTTCACCCCATCCTCCATGTGTGCAGTCAGACAGGGCAGATTCGGTGCCATTACAGCCAACATCATCCATCCAAATGGGGCCAGATCCTGGCCCAAAGTGTCCGTATTGAGGAGCTTCAACAGCAGACCCACAGCCCAGCTGCTTACAAACCACTGCTGCATCCTTCATGCTCCAGTAGTGACCACACACGGTCCCCCACTTGCCCTGTTGTTTCACCTCCACTCTCCCAGCACAGCGCCTGCTGCCGTCTGCCAGCCTCACCTCCACAGCACCTTCAAACACTGACACAGGACCAGTAAGGACAGCGCTCAGCCCCAGCACTGCGGGTCTGGGGAAGCCCTGTGCAGGTGGAGTCAGAGGCACCAGGGTGGGAGCCCACTCCCCTCCAGGCTGTCCCCAGGGCAGTTCAGGGATCCCTTCTATCCTCATGGGCTGTGCAAGACTGGGGGTGCCCAGCTCCAGCCCTGCTGGGTCATTTGTGGCACCACACACTCTGACACTTCCATCCACTCCAACAGCCCCTCGCCCATGACCTGTGCCCACCCAGGGCTCCTGCTCCTCCCCAGACAGCACCCTGAAAAGGGACCTGTCCCCACCAGGGATCCCCCAGGCTCACACGGCTACTCCTCCCCAGAGCCCCCAGCTCCCCTGGACCACAGCCTGCCCTGGGCCTCTCCCAACTCACCCTCCTCCCTCAGGACTTTCCGTGTCAGCTGTGGAGCAGAATGATGGTCCCAGTGAGGCCTCCCAACCCATGCTCCCTCCTTGTCCTTGGGCATCAGCCCAGACCTGACCTTGTCTGGGATCCCCGCAGGAAGCTTACCCCTTTGCGAGCCTCTGGGAACAGATACCCCAGTTCCCTTGTCTCCACAAGCACAACCCACCCCCGGTCAGGCCGGGGATCACCCTGACTCCGGGATAAGAGTGAAGAGCCCACACCCCTTCCTGGGTACCCCGGAGGCTGGCTGTTCCTCTGGGATGACAGAACAAAGAGCCACCAGTTAAGGCACCACCAGCTCACAGGGAACAGAGCTGGCAGAGCCAGGGCCCCAGGGACGGTGCCCAAGGATGGCAAATCCACACGCGGGTACCAACGGCCAGAAACGTGGGAGCCCTGGAAGCAGAAAAGCCCTTCTGCCACGCAGAGAAGCACAGGCTCAGTGAACCTGTTCACTTTCTACCCCTTGTCACATAGACACACAGGAAGAAGCCCCGTTTCCAGAGGGATCCCTGTGCTGCTCCTTTGCCCCAGGGCTTTGTGGCAGGGTAGCAGGCGTTTCCCCCTTACACAACTGCACCCAGAGGAGCAGCTACAGTAACTAAGGGGACAGAGGGACTCTGTCCCCATCCAGAACCTTTCGGCAGCCGTGCACCAAATGCAGGAGGATGGAACAGAAGCGAGACATTGGCTTCTGCATCTTTTCCTGCGTAACTGCAGACTGCAGGAGACAACATCACCCCTCCTGTTCTCAGGCCAAGGCCAGCACTGTCCCTGCCCTCCTCCCCTGCCCCCGGCACAGCCCCGGTGTTCAACAGCCCACCCTGAGTCCTTACCTGTGCAGTTCACAGCAGCGCTGTTTGCTTGGGTGCAGGGCTGGTCCCGGGGGGATCCCCTGGGGCAGGAGGCGAGGAGGGATTCATTCCCCACACACCGCAGCTCTCCATCCCACATGGGAGCCACCCCTTCTCCAACGTGACTTCCTCCAGCGACAGGCAGGGCTGCGCCGCACTGCAACTCCCTGCAGAGCACGTCAGCAGCCTTGGGACCAAAGTGGGAATCACAGACACTTTTCCACAGGTCCCCGTCACGGATCTCTACGCGTCCTGAGCAGCGGTTCTTCCCTTCCACTAGCCGGAAAAATTCTAGAAAAAAATCTAATCAACTGGGAGTTCCCAGAGCCTTGTGGCATTCCCATGCCCACATCCCACACAACCTCTAAGCAAGCTGTCACCAAATCACCCATTGCATATCCCAGTGATAGCTTTAAGTTTCCATGTAATATTTGCTTGAAAGGACAGATTGCGTAGAAGGTAGGTCCTTGAAACAAGATGTTATTTTTAACAATAGTCCTATGAAGGTAGCAGTTGCTTTATTGCATAACCTTTGAAGATAGTGGTTGCTTAATTGGATAGTCTTGCACGTAGCTACTGACCATCCAAGGTCAGCTTAGATTAAGTAGTATACATGCTGAATGCCCAAAGATAATAACAAGAAGAAGAGTTGCAAAAAGACCAGAATGGACTGATTTTGTCATGTGTGAACTTAATGAAAACAACGATGAGTATCAAGATAGACAATTTTAAGAAAAGGAGAAGGTAAAGAAGATGAGCAAGGTGGAAGTAATGGCCACTGACATACTGAAACGACCACCAGGATGCACAACCACGCATGTGTAAAGGGCATTATAGTATTAAAAGGAGTACCAGGGAAGGCTTGTATTTATGTATATACTCGCCATAAAGCTAATGAATATGTATGACTTTTTCCTATATTGACAGGATACAAACAAGTTCAGGGAGTCAGTGCTAGGTGGAATTAAGCCTCACTGGCCTGGCATGAGTGAAGGAATGCTTCCTTCAGAAACCGTAAACCTTGGTCTCTGAGAGTTTCCTTACAGACTGACTTTTGCATTAATGAAAGAGGAAGCTGTTGGGGGAGTGTTAATGTCAAAAAAGCATCCAGGCTAAGTTACACACCTTCCCTACACCATCAGAGCACTCAGGGGGGTGTGTCTATTGCAGACCCACAGCAGACTCTGCAAACCACGTTGGCACCATTGGGACCAAAGTGTGAGTCACACACCGCTGTCCAAAGGGCCTCCTCATGGATCACTATACGTCCTCAGGAGGACCGGTGCCCTTAGAGCAGCCGGACAGATTCTGGACCAACCAATGACCCCTGAGAGTTCCCACAGCCCTCTGGCAATACCCTGACTACATGCCAGCTGATCTCCAAGGTGGCCACAGGCAAAAAAACCCTACGACATCCCCAGCTGCTCTCAGGGGGTGCTGGTGGCACAAACACATCAGCCAAGGGACCTGTGTCTGCTAAGGGGGACAACCGCAAAGTAGCTCCCCGTCTCACGCCCTTCCCCAGGATGGTGGGTGGCCACAGGGGTCACTTCTGGTGCCTCTGGCATGGGGACAGCTGGCCCTGAGCACTGCCAGACAGCTCCTGGGTGAACAGGAGGAGAAAGATGGCAATCAACAGACCATGCAGGGCAGGGATAGAGGGTTCATCTGTGCCAGCTCAGGGACCAGGCACAGTAAGGCACCCTTGGGCAGGTTCCCACTGGCTTTCCCCAGGGACTGGGGACACCAGTAATGACAGTTCCAGCTCAGCAGTGTGACTGGCCACACTGAGCAATGCTCCGATGCCTGACTGTTGCTCCCTGAGGGCACAGCCAGGTTCTTTCCACAATCTGAGCGCCAGAGGTATGGAATAGGTTGTCCCCTTACCTGAACACACCACTCCAGCATCATGGCGATGATCACAGTTATGTTCACCCCATCCTCCATGTGTGCAGTCAGACAGGGCAGATTCAGTGCCATTACAGCCAACATCATCCATCCAAATGGGGCCAGATCCTGGCCCAAAGTGTCCGTACTGAGGAGCTCCAACAGCAGACCCACAGCCCAGCTGCTTACAAACCACTGCTGCATCCTTCATGCTCCAGTAGTGACCACACACGGTCCCCCACTTGCCCTGTTGTTTCACCTCCACTCTCCCAGCATAGCGCCTGCCGCCGTCCGCCAGCCTCACCTCCACAGCACCTTCAAACACTGACACAGGACCAGTCAGGACAGCGCTCACCCCCCGCACTGCGGGTCTGGGGAAGCCCTGTGCAGGTGGAGTCCGAGGCACCAGGGTGGGAGCCCACTCCCCTCCAGCCTGTCCCCAGGGCAGTTCAGGGATCCCTTCTATCCTCATGGGCTGTGCAAGGCTGGGGGTGCCCAGCTCTGGCCCTGCTGGGTCATTTGTGGCACCACACACTTTGGCACTTCCACCACAACAACCCCTCGCCCATGACCTGTGCCCACCCAGGGCTCCTGCTCCTCCCCAGACAGCACCCTGAAAAGGGACCTGTCCCCACCAGGGATCCCCCAGGCTCACACGGCTACTCCTCCCCAGAGCCCCCAGCTCCCCTGGACCACAGCCTGCCCTGGGCCCCTCCCAACTCACCCTCCTCCCTCAGGACTTTACATGTCGCCTGTGGAGCAACATGATGGTCCCAGTGAGGCCTCCCAACCCATGCCCCCTCCTTGTCCTTGGACATCAGCCCAGCCCTGACCTTGTCTGGGATCCCCCCAGGAAGGTCACCCCTTAACGAGCCTCTGGGAACAGATTCCCCAGTTCCCTTGTCTCCACAAGCACAACCCACCCCCGGTCAGGCCCGGGATCACCCTGACTCCGGGACAAGAGTGAAGAGCCCACACCCCTTCCCGGGTACCCCGGAGGCTGGCTGTGCCTCTGGGATGACAGAACAAAGAGCCACCAGTTAAGGCACCACCAGCTCACAGGGAACAGAGCTGGCAGATCCAGGGCCCCAGGGACGGTGCCCAAGGATGGCAAATCCATAACCGGGTACCAACAGCCAGAAACGTGGGAGCCCTGGAAGCAGAAAAGCCCTTCTGCTACGCAGAGAAACACAGGCTCAGTGAACGTGTTCACTTTCTAGCCCTTGTCACATCGACACATGGGAAGAAGCCCCGTTTCCAGAGGGATCCCTGTGCTGCTCCTTTGCCCCAGGGCTTTGTGGCAGGGCAGCAGGCATTTCCCCCTGCACAACTGCACCCAGAGGAGCAGCTACAGTAACTAAGGGGACAGAGGGACTCTGTCCCCATCCTGAGCCTTTCGGCAGCCGTGCACCAAATGCAGGAGGATGGAACAGAAGCGAGACATTGGCTTCTGCATCTTTTCCTGCGTAACTGCAGACTGCAGGAGACAACATCACCCCTCCTGTTCTCAGGCCAAGGCCAGCACAATCCCTGCCCTCCTCCCCTTCCCCTGGCACAGCCCAGGTGTTCAACAGCCCACCCTGAGTCCTTACCTGTGCAGTTCACAACAGCGCTGTTTGCGTGGGTGCAGGGCTTGTCCCGGGGGGACACCCTGGGGCAGGAGGCGAGGAGGGATTCATTCCCCACACACCGCAGCTCTCCATCCCACATGGGAGCCACCCCTTCTCCAACGTGACTTCCTCCAGCGACAGGCAGGGCTGCGCCGCACTGCAACTCCCTGCAGAGCACGTCAGCAGCCTTGGGACCAAAGTGGGAATCACAGACACTTTTCCACAGGTCCCCGTCACGGATCTCCACACGTCCTGAGCAGCGGTTCTTCCCTTCCACCAGACGGAAAAATTCTGGAAAAAAATAAAAAGAAATCAACTGGGAGTTCCCAGACCCCTGTGGCATTCCCATGCCCACATCCCACACCACCTCTAAGCAAGTTGTGACCAAAATCACTCACTGCACATCTCAGAAGAAGATGTTGGGGCATTTTTGGTGTCACAAACACATCCAGGCCCCCCTGCACCCCTTCTCTACACTATCAGAAGATCCAAAGATATGTGTCTGTCACAGCACCAGACACTGCTCAGACAAACTGCTGCTGCACAAGGTGCCCTGTGCTTCCTGGCATGGTCCCCCCAGCACCAGTGGCGTGCGCAGTTTGGGTCCAAGGCCAAGGGCTGTGTGCCACCCTGCTCCTTAGTCCAGGCACAGCACTCGTGCTCCCTGAAAAGTACTCATGCCTGTGATGGGGAATGACCCACGGGGACCAGCCACCTCATGCTGTTCCTCCAGTGTGTGATGTTCCAAGTAAGACCTGCCCTGCTTTCTCCAGCACAGGGTCCTCAGCATTGTTGGCTGGGAACTGGCAGACTGAGTGGAGTCCAGTGGATACCAGTGGACACACTGGGGCAGGGACAGAGTGTTCATTTGCAGCCTAAGACACTGGCTGAAGAGGGGCTGAGACACTGTGGCAGGGTTAGTTCACCCTGGGGTAGGCTCACTCTGGGCTTTCCCCAGGCACTGGGGTCACCAGTAATGACAGTCCCAGCTCGGCAGTGTGACTGGCCACATTGAGCAGTGCTCCAGTGTCCGCGCGTTGCTCCCTGAGGGCACAGCCAGATCCTTTTCACTATCCCAGCCCCAGAGGTATGGAATAGGTTGTCCCCTTACCTGAACACACCACTCCAGCATCATAAGCATGAGCACAGTCATGTTCACCCCATCCTCCATGTGTGCAGTCAGACAGGGCAGATTCGGTGCCATTACAGCCAACATCATCCATCCAAATGGGGCCAGATCCTGGCCCAAAGTGTCCGTACTGAGGAGCTGCAACAGCAGACCCGCAGTCCAGCTGCTTACAAACCACTGCTGCATTCTTCCTGCTCCAGTAGTGACCACACACGGTCCCCCACTTGCCCTGTTGTTTCACCTCCACTCTCCCAGCACAGCGCCTGCCACCGTCCGCCAGCCTCACCTCCACAACACCTTCAAACACCAAGATGGTATGGGTCAGGACAGCACTAAGCCCCAGACTGTGGGTCTGGGGGAGCCCCCTGACAAGATAGAGTCAGAGTCACCAGGGTGGGAGCCCACTCCCCTCCAGGCTGTCCCCAGGGCAGTTCAGACTCCCTTCTATCCTCATGGGCTGTGCAAGGCTGGGGGTTCCCAGCTCCAGCCCTGCTGGGTCATTTTCGCCATTCCACCACACAAGGCACCTTTTCCCACCCCAGTGACAACCTGCCTCCTGCCCATGCCCACCTGTACACTGCCCAGCCCTGCACTGGACACCTGCTCCTTCCCAGCATCCCCTGAACAGCCCTGTGTACCCAAGCCTGCAGCTTCCCATACAACTGCCTGCCCCAGCGTCAACCAAACCCACCCCCCTGCCCAGGGCTTTCCGTGTTCCCACTGAGATGATCCAGAGGATCCCCCCACCCACATCCCCTTCACATCCCTGGTGTCAGTCCAGTCTCTGCACTGGGCTGGGTCCCCCAGGAAGGGTGTCTCTCTGCTGTAGATGCCCTGGTCCCTATCTCTCCGTGGGGTACAAACTGTCTTCATGGGGTCAGGGCTCCCCTGGAACAAGGGGACAGTGAACAGCACAATATCCCTTTGGGACACCCGAGACATTAGCAGTGCCCCAGGGGGGATCTCTGGGTGCTGCCATCACCAGTGAGGACACCATCGGCTCCAGAGGCACATTACAAGGGGAAAGGGGGTCCCAAAACGTACCCCAGGACAGCGTGTCTGTGAATCCAGCCAGGCACAGGCTGCCCTAGACACTGGAACCCTGCAAAAGGAGATACTGTCTCCCACCCAGATGGGCCCAGGGAAGGGCACAGGGTCCACGGACTTGAGCACGTTGTGTCCGTCATCTCTGTAGCACCTGCAAAGAATCCCCGTTCCCACACAGATCCCGATGACCACGCTGGTACCCGCTATTCCTGGGCTGTGGGACAAGGGAGCCGGCACTTACCCCTGCACAGCTGTACCCAGAGGAGCAGCCCCAGCACCTGAGGGGACAGCAGCCCCTCTGTGCCCATCCTGAGCCTCCTGCCCTGCCAGCACATCCCTGCCGCGCCACACTCCTGTCACAGGTCCTGGGGACTCACGGGGACAATGATGATGGGAGGGCAATATAGCTCTGCGGTGCCAGGCCAGCTACGGGAGGAGCCAATCAAAGCAGCAGCACCATTTTAGACATTATCTGGAGTTATCTCCCCTCCGACACAGCCCAGCCCTCCAATGAACGTCTCCAGTGCCATGCATGACCATATATGAGGGATGGCTCTGCTGCAGGTGTCACATCACTGTGGCAGTGTGGCGTCACAGAACAGGGCTGGCTGTAGTGGGGGAAATGGGTTTTTCATGCCTTGAACCCTGCTGTGTGGGCCGGGAGCACTGAGCATCTCCTATAGCCTGCACATCTGAGAGCCCAAGGTGCGAGTGCCCAGCCATCCCCATGCCACGGGAACCACGGGGCTGGGACGGCACCGGGGGTAGTGTCGGGGGGGAAGGAAAGAGCCCCTGCCCCTGCTTCATCCCCCTCTGTGCTGGGAGCAGCAGCGGGGAAAGGGCCTCAGCCCAGGCCAGAGCCCCATCCCAGGAGCGCTGGCTCACCCGTCCCTCCCTGGAGAGCCCCATGGAAGGTCCCTTCAAACGAGCTGGGGCTGGGCCATGTCCCTGTCCTGGCAGCAGACAAGCAGCTCAGACGGATCCCTGACTCTCAGCATGTCACCGAGGGGCCGTTATTCCCCGCGGGGGGCTCGGGAGCTGCAGCCTGCAGGTGCACGAACCACAGCCCACGTGGCCTCGCAACGTTCCTCGTGCTCCCCGTGCAGCACCCGGGCAGGAAGTCTGTGGTTTCCTCCTGGAGCCGAGCCCAGGCACATCCCCGCGGTGCCCCCGAGCCACCCCCACCCCGACTGCTCCAGCCAGGGCCGCAGGGGCTGCTCCTTCTGACACAGAAATTCACTCAACACTTAGAATCCAGTAGAACTGCTGAGCAGGTATTCTTTATTAGCAGCGCTGGGCAGCACTGGGGATCGCTCCACCACGAGTGCTCCCACAGACAGGTACAATCACAGAGAATATGTGCTGTGAGCTTGTACATATTCTGTGGATTTCTGAGAACTAATCTACATATACATAAGATTTCCTAGAATTTATCTACATAGTCCGAGCATGTGTGATAAAATTAGGATTAGGGTCTTTTCCCCCTCTGGTGGTCACTCATAGTCTTCCTCACAGTGTCCGGTGATTGAACTTTGGGATTCCTTTGCCCACATATGGTCATGCAGTTAGCTCATCCATTCTTGGGCCCTGGGATGCTCCAAGAAGGTCAGTTGAAACTAATTCCCAGGTGATTATCTTGACAGTGGCGTCTTAGGCCCTTGTTATCAGGGGTACTCAGGAAACTTAAGGAACCATCTCAAGGCCTACATAAATTTCCTGAGGGAGACGTTGCATATTTCAAAACATCTTGATATTAATTCTGCCTAGCAGCTGACTAAACTATGTGAGTGAAAGGAAGAAAATAATATGAGTAGAACATGCTGACCAACAACGATTCTACCATAAACAATTTCTTTGCTCTAAACAAGAGAAATAGTTTTGGTCTTCTCTCACTTCCTTCTCAAACTTTCAGTCCTTCACTGGGCTCCATCTCCACCACTGTTCCCACATCCGTAGTCAATTCCCTGCAGGACACTAGGGACATCTCCTGCCAAGGGTGTGTGGCTCAGCTATTTTTCTTTTTTATGTCAGCTGAGAATTCTCACAATCATGGCCTACCACCGCTATGTTGCCATCTGCCAACCCCTGCACTATGGGACCCTCCTGGGCAGCAGAGCTTGTGTCCACATGGCAGCAGCTGCCTGGGGCGGTGGGTTTCTCTATGCTGTGCTGTACACAGCCAGTACATTGTCACTACGGCTCCACCAAGGCAATGCTGTTGACCAGTTCTTCTGGGAAATTCCCCAAATCCTCAAGCTTGTCTGCTCAGACTCCTACCTCAGGGAAGTTCAGCTTATCGTGGTTAGTGTCTTTGTTGCATTTGGCTGCCTTGTTTTCATTGCACTGTGCTAGGCACAAAGCTTGAGGGCAGTGCTGAGGATCCCCTCTGAGCAGGGATGGCACAAAGTCTTCTCCACATCCCTCCCTCACCTGGCCATAATCTCCCTGGTTCTCAGCACTGCCATGTTTGCCTCCCTCAAGCCCCCCTCCATCTCCTCCCCATCCCTGGTCCTGGTGCTGTCCGTTCTGTACTCGGTGGTGCCTCCTGCAGTAAACCCCCTCACCTACAGCATGAGGAACCAGCAGCTCAAGGATGCCCTATGGAAACTGACCCAAGGGATGTAGTTTCACTGACAACAACCTGTCTCAAGTCACTTCACATTTCCCAGAGTTTATCTTAGGCCAGGAGTCTGCTATTTTCCCTGTAATAATCCTACATATAGATAATTTTCTGGACTTATACTACCTCTCTTGAGGATTTTTCCTGTTGTGTCTTACTCTTGCACCACACTGTGTCAGGTGTGACGTGTCCAATAGCAGCTCTTGAATAAAATGGGATCTCCTGGGTGCAGTGCCTGAAGGCTGGGTTCTGCCTCCAAAGTGGCTGCCAATAAAATGTCTAAGGAATTGGTCTTTTAAAATTCTTTTCTCCTTATGTTCTCCCTGTATTTGGAGTTAAGATCACAGTACCATTGGGTTCCACTGGACAAAAAGTTCTGCTTTTAAAGGCTCTCTTCTTGGTGTAAGATGGTGCATGAGCTCCCCACTACCTCCTCAGGCTGCTTCATATATGCCAGGACTCATGGCATATAGCTGTCTTTATGGAAAATAATTTGGTCAGGAGAGGAGTAGGGGTCACCACATGCCCTGGGGTGGGAATGAATGGACACACATAAGTGAAACACCCTTGAAGTTGATGTCCCCCAAAAGCAAAGCACTAAATCAAGGTATATGCAAGCAAGGACTCTGCAGTGCCCTGGGGGTCAGTGTGAACCCAGTGGGCATGGGAAAGGGAGACTGGAGAGGTGCAGGAGCTGCCTAAGGAGGCCCAGGGCCAGGACTCTTGTGCTGTGCTGGGGAGCAGGGCTGGTGGGGGAAGGGAAGGGTGTAAATGCAGTCGAGGTTAGGGACAACCTACCAGATGAATGCAGCAGAGCTAGAGACTGACTGGCCTCTGTTTCCTCCTGCCCTTTTGGCCAGCATCAGCCCTGGTGCTTGTGGGAAGGATGATCCCCCTGTCTGACCTCCAGGAGCTGCTGTGCCCTTCCGAGGAGCTGGAGCTGTGGTTGAGTGCCCAGAGTGCTGCAGCACCCTGTGGTGGGCACTGCCCTGAGGCCAGGGCAGGTGGGGAGAGCTGGGCTGGGGCTGGGCTGGGCTGGAAAAGTCCTGGAAGAGGAAACACCAGTGATACCCAACTCTACCACCATTACTAATAAAAAATAAACCAGTTTCCTACTGACACTCATGACGCACCAAGTCCCGTAGCTCTTGCCACAGCCAGTCTCTCAGCCAAGCCCCGTCTCAGACAGCTCCAGCTAGATCAGGTGCTCATGGGCTTGTCTTGACAAATACTGAAAATATCCATTGAGTGAGATCCCACCAACTGGCCAGGGTCCTTGATGCAGAGTTTGGCTCTGAGGGATTTCTCAGAACCCCAGCTCTCTCAGCCACTCCTTGTCCATAATGTGCTCCAGGCCCCAACCATCCTTCTGGCCTCCGCAGGACTCTCTCCAGTCTGTCAGGATCTTTCTTGTGCTGAGGAACCCCGTACTGGACACAGCAGTCCTGATGTGGTCCTGTGGTGTGTTAACTTTGACCAGCAGCCAGACAGCCACCCAGCTGCTCACTCACTCAGCCCACTCAACAGGACAAGAGGGAAAGCTCATGGATCGAGATGTGTGTGGGTCAAAGGAGAAACCAGAAACGATGACACTGTGGTAGGTGTTCAGTTTGGTTTACCCCAGCCAGCAGCTAAGCACCCACAGAGTCATTTGCTCACTGTCCTCTGCCCCCCACGACCCCAGCAGGACAGGGGAGGGAATTGGAAGTGCAAAAGCAGGAAAACTCATGGGTCAAGACAAAGAGAGTTTAATAGGTGAAGCAATATCTGCGTGTGCAAGCAAAGCAAAATGGGGAGTTCATGCACAATGTCTCATCAGCAACAGATCTTTAGTCATTGCTAGGAAAGTACGGCTTGGGAAGACAAATGCCACGACTACAAAAATCTCCACTTTTTCCTCTTTCATTGAGTTTGGGTTTTTTTTTGTTTTTTTTTTTTTTTTTTTGGGGGGGGGGTTTAGTTTGTTTTTGGTTTTGTTTTTTATTATTATTATTTGTTGGTGTTTTTTGTTTGTTTTGTTTAGGTTTGTTTTTTTTCTTTGATTTTTTTTTTTTTTTTTTTTTTTTTTTTTTTTTTTCTGAGCCTGACATCATATGGAATGGAAAATCTCTTTGATCCTTTGGGGTCAGCTGTCCCAGCTGTGCCCCTGCCAACTTCTTGTGTACCCCCAGCCTTCTTGCTGCAGGGGCAGAGTGGGAAAAAGAGAAAGCCTTCATGCTCTGCAAGGGCTGTTCAGCAACATCCAAAACTCTGATGTGTTATCAGTGCTGGTTTAGTAACAAATCCACAGCACATCACCCTATGGGCTGCTATGAAGAAAATCAACTCCATCCCAGCCATTTACAGGTCATACAGCCAGAGTGAGGAGTCAACAATTTCTTAATTGAATGATCGCAGGAAATCAGTGGATCACACAACCTGGCTCTTCTGGAGGACACAGTTTCCTTGGTATTCACTGCTCATGTAGTTCAGCAGCATGCAAACCACCCAGGACGTTTCTTGTGGAGTTTGTGGAAATATTCTTAGCACAGATGGCAAACAGTCCTTTCAGTCTGCTCACCTGGACCTGGTATTCCCAAAAGAGCTGGTCAGGGATGTGAATACCATTGTCAGGGCGTGACCATGAAATCCTGGTCTCCCAGATCCCCAGGGATGTGGAGAAGGAGAGGAGCAGAGCACAGGCCCTGGACCTCAGGGAAGGAGAACTTGGCCTCTCGAGGGCACTGCCAGGGGGGATCCCGTGGGCGCAGTGTCAGGGCACTGAGAGCATCCATAGGCCTCCATCGTCCCTGGCCAGCCCAACCTCGGGTCTGGGCCCACACCTCTGTCCCTGGGCCCAGGAGACCATTGAAGCCCAAGCCAGAGTTTCAACACCAGCTTGATCTACGCAGGAGGTGTACTGGTTTCCAGACCAGCCACGGACACAGCCTTGCCTGTCAATGAACCCTGTGGATTTGGGCTTTCAGTCTCACTTCCCAGCTTAGTTCTTTACGGGGTGTACAATGAAATGACACTGTGGCCTCCAAGTGCCAGACCCCCACTGATTCACAGAGGCCTAGGGCCTTTCTGCTTCCTTTCTTCCCATCACTTGGTCAGGTTTGGGGAGGAGAAGAAGGAAAAGCAGGGCAGGTTCCTGGGTACCAGTGACTGGATGTGGGGACCAGAGCCTTCACAAGTGAAATGATCAAAAAGATATGTTAGATCAAAACTTTCATTCTGAGCTTCTTTCTTAGAGGCTTAAATCTTCAGCAGTGACATGGAAGCTCTGAGATCCCTCCATCTCCCTCTCTTTTAGTAATTAAGTTGACAGTACCCAAGTCAGACTTCCTTTCTTTTTTACAGCCTAGAGCACCCCCTGGTCTGGAGATGTGCCAGGAATCTTACAGAAGAATCTTCTGCACAAGAAGGTGGATGTTCCCAGGAATCTCAGGAGGAATGGCATACTGATAGCTGTGTTCAGGGAGCTGGTCAAATGTCTCATCTTCGTTTCTGTAATGGTGGCTTAGATGCCTGGCTCATGTGTAAACTCTCTATGTGAATGTTGACATTTACTGAGCTACCTGGTCTGACCTCAGAGCTGGCCCTGCTTTGAGCTGGGCATTGGACTCGAGGCTTCCTGAGCTCCCTTTTACCCTGAATTGTCCTATGACATAGAGGCCCTCACCTCCGTCTTAGTTTCTTCTTGTAGGGCATGTTGCAAGGCACAGGCTCATGGAAGGATTGGTGGGGAAGAGATTTCTAGGGGTCTCTAGTCCAGCCTCCAGGCTGGCTGTGACTTTGTAGAGCTGAAACCCGAAGCGCTCCAAAGGTGGAGATCACAGCAATGTTCCTCCTAGTCCATTCTATTTCTCCTGAGGCTCAGTCTAGAGCTCCCAAAAGGTAGTTTGTGACTGGTGCCCCTGTCATATCATTGGCCACTGCAGAAGAGAGCTTGGCTCCACCATCTCTGCAGGTAGCTGTTGGCTTTTATTAGGTTGCCCTGTTGTGGGAATAGAATGGAAAATTGCCGAGGAGGATTGTAAATATGCTCAAGTGACTTGCAGCTGAGGTGCCAAAAAACACATATATCACACTAATTGTGGTTTACCTCTGTGTGCTTGACAGGTAGAATGTCTGTGCTTAGATAACAGAGGCCTGTGAGAAACACAGAGGCACCTTATTGAACATCCTTGAGATTCCTGCCCTGCTGTGGGAAAGATCAAAGCACAATGGAAAAGTAGACCTGTGAAAATCCCAGATATATACAGGCAAAAGCAGTAGGCCAGAGATCTTTTCTTTTTTGATGTAACCATTCTCCCAATAGATACCATGTGGGGTCTAAAGAATTTTTCATGTCTATTTTCCTAATTTTTGTCAATTCATCCACTTTTTGGTTCCAGTTTGTGGCTGGTTTATTGTCACATGCCTGTGTGGAGCGACGGAGGAATGACACGCCGAGACGGACTCAATGTGGGTGATAGAGCATCATATATCTTTATTGGACCAGGGTACATATATTTATACAGACAATGATAATTATTATGCCTACTAGTCACTAGCTGATTGGCTTAAGCTCTAAAGGTCGTATTCGCACGGTCCACCTACTTAGCTAACAGCACAAGCTTCTCATAACACTAAGTTTCTCATGCCACTATTTCTAATTCCTCTTAACTTGTTTTCAATACACAACGGTACCATAACACAAAGTTTCTCAGACCACCGTTACCATAACAAGAAGTTTCTGAGGCCACTATTTCTAATTCCTCTTAACTTGTTTTTGACACACCACGATACACAAGGCCGAAGTGTCCTTGACATTCTTCATGTATCAGCAGCTGCGAGCAGCTGCAGGCAAACCCTAGTGAGGCCCAGCATCAGCGAGGCAGCATCAGCCCTTAGAACAGGCTCTGATCGTACAACTGCTCGGTGGGCTCATGACCCTTGTCTCTGTGCCATTCTCCAATAGTTCCCTCTTTTTCTTTTTGTACGAGCAGAGCCTGCCCCAACGTTTGTTCAAAGATTTTCTTAATACATGATAAAGCACAACTTAAACATGCAAGCCCAATAATGACAAAGATCAGAATAAGAAGCTAAACTTTGGAAAGGCCTTTTAACCATCCACCTAATCCCATCCAGTTAGTGAGTCCGTCTAGTCCAAAGAACCCCACATCTTGTTTTATCTTTTGGGTATGTTCTACAAGCTGTTTAAGTTCCGTATGAATTGACCTCGATTTGTCTTCCAAATCCATACAACACATACCCTCAAAATCCTCACAGCCATGACCATGCGCCAAGAGTAGGAAATCAATGGCCATTCGATTTGTAATATGGCATGCTGGAGTTCGTTCATACCCTCGGCTAGGCCTGAAAGTACAGTGCTGGTAAGATTTGCCTGTTTTACCACCCAACAAGATAATTTCTCTAACTGTCGGTGCGCTTGGGCAGCAGAAGCACCTGGGACAAAGAAAGAAGAGAATATTACTTCCCATTTGTTCCATAAGCTGACATTGTCATCACAGGCATTAGTGAGGGTCTTTAGTGCGCATCTATATCACCGAACTGGATGGTTTTTATTAGGGTGATGATGGGGTAAGGCCAAACTGAGACGCCCAATGGTGCAGGGCCCTCCAGTGGGTCGGAAGGGGATCCCCTGCCATGCCCGATCACCACAAATGAGAAATAGGCCAGGAGGTAACCTCCTGGGCGTGGTAGTACCAGGGGCTGGATGCAGCCTATTTCGGCTCATTGGCTTACACCAATTTCCCCAACAGGCGCTACTGCCTTGTGAGGATACCTCAGTTCCTACCTGTGACCTTGCAAGGGTACCGGTTCCCTTCACTGCAGGGGTATTTAGACGCATCTAGGAAAACACAGTAAGAGGCATTCAGTGAGTCTACTAGTTCAAGTTCCTGGGGGCGTGGGCCAATGGGCAGGCGGTTAGCCCAAGAATCATATTTGTCAAACCAGCTACTCATGTTTGATGCAAAAGCCCTATACCAGTTCCTGGATTGGTTCCAGCGTTGGGCATATTCCGCAAGTGTTTGGTTTAGAGAACCCCAGTTGGCACCGTTCAGGGGGATGCCTACCAAGCGTGTTAGAAAGGGCACACTTGGGGTGGCGAGACTAGTGCAAAAGGTGGTAGTGTTTGCGGCTCAGCCTAATGTTACCCATACATTTTCTCTTGGATCGAACACGGTTCTCTTTATCCCAACCCCAATCGAATTCGCGCCCCCCAAAACCAGTAACAGAAACCACCACATTGCTTCAGTTATCCCAAGGAAATTTAACAGTCTGGAACTTCAGAGTGTCCAACGTCCAAAGCGGCCTTAGTCCACCTGGCAGGAATCCACTGGGAGCCTGAGGGAGTAAGAACACACATATAGCCCTTACCAAGGAACTGGACCTCAGCAGGTCCCTCCCACTTCCCTGTGGATAGGTCTCTATAATAGACTTTCATGCCCTGTGGTTTGTTGTTCCCGGAGGTGTCAGAATGTTTCTTAACCGGCGCTACATCTGAATCTCCAAAAATGCAAAGGTAATTCATCACAAACAGTGCCTTAGCTACTCTCTCTTGGATATTTTTGACGTCGTGGAATTTTTGTAAATATATTTTAATTGTCTGATGTGATCTTTCAGTTATAGCCTGCCCAGTTGGAGAATGGGGAATAACTGTGTCCTGAGTGAGTGGTGGAGTCTTTTGGTGGCAGGGGAGGGGGCTATCGGGGCGGCCCCCTGTGAGAAGCTTCTCGAAGCTCCCCCAGCTCCACGTCAGCTCCACTTCTGTTTGGGAAATTGAGCCAATCGGCTGCGCCTCTGCGATAACGTATTTAAGAAGGGACGTGGTGATGTGCAGTCGGACTTGTGAGGAGGAGTTGCTGCAGCTGCATGAACACCAAGGTCAGTGGAGGAACGGAGGAAGAAAGGAGGGGGGAGGTGTGCCGGAGCAGAGACCCCCCTGTATCCTGTGGTGAGACGGCAGGGCGGCCCCCCCTGCCACCCATGAAGATCTACAGTGGAGCAGACATTGATTTATGGCCTGTTGCTCCTGCTCGGATGATCAAGGTTCTGTGCCCGAAGAAGGCCGGGGTCTCATGGGAAAAGGTAGCCCTGCTGCTGTAATTCAGTGCTGGGAGGATTGCAGCATGCGGGGGAGTCCCACGCCAGAGCAGCTCGGGAAGGGCTGCAGCCGTGGGAGAGAATCCAGTCAGAGGAAGTTAGTGACCCATGACGGAGCAGTGTGGGGAACAGCTGCAGCCCATGGGAGGAATTCAAGTCGGAGAAAGTTTGTGGAGGACTGTCTCCTGTGAGAGGGGGACCACGATGGAGCAGGGGGAACAAGTTTCAGACACTCCCCTCACCGAAGATGAAGGAAGTGGCAGCGCTGACTGCACCCCCCATTCCCTGCCCCTGCACCACTGGGGGAGGAGGTAGAGATATCGGGAGCAGAGCTGAGCCCGGGAAGAAGGGAGGGGTGGGGGGAAGGTGTTCTCAAGATGTGGCAATGCTTCTCACTGTCCTACTCTGTTATGTGTTGTTAGTGTCTGTAATAAATATATGGTTTTTTTTCTTCCCCTAACGAGTCTGCCTTTTGCTCGTGATCATAAAAGGGTGATTTTTCCCCATCCCAGTCCTATCTTGAACCCCAAGCCTGGCTCTCTGTCCCTTCTCATTGCCGGAGGGGAAGGGAGAGAGATCTGCTGCATTGTGGTTGGCTGACAATCAGGCCTAAACCACGACAACCTGTCATGTGTACAACCCCCCAGCTCTGACAGAACTTTCTCATTTTTTCAGTAATATAAGCCCGACCATTGTCCGTTTTTATCTTCTGTGGAACCCCCATGACAGCGAAGCAGCTCATCAAATGGCGTACTACGTGCAATACCTTTTCGCCTGTCTGGGGCGTGGCCCATACAAACGGGCTGTATGTGTCAATTGTGATGTGCAGATATCTTAACCGACCAAACTCTGGGACATGTGTCACATCCATCTGCCAGAGGTCACAGGGGCCCAACCCTCGGGGGTTAACTCCGACTCCCAGGCCAGGACCATGATGGCTGCACTCTGGGCAGGCTCTTACAATCCCTTTGCTTCTTCAGTGGTTATATTAAACTGTTTTTTTCAGGCCTTTTGCATTCTGATGGAAAGTAGCATGAGCCTCGTGGGCCTTGACAAAGTTGCTGAGTGGCACTGTTAGGGTGACGAGTCGGTCTGCTCTTTGATTCCCTTCCCCTAGTCCTTGGGACCACATATGACTTCTTATATGAATGACTGCATACGGATTCTGGCGCTGTTGCAAAGCAGATTGAAGTCGGCAAAATAGTTCATTTAATCTGGGATTTTTTGAGTCCCTGAGTCGTGCATCTTCTATACGGTGTAGGACTCCTGCAGCATATAAAGAATCAGTTACTACATTGAGACGTTGATCATGCCATCAAAGGATGACCCAAACCACTGCTGACAGTTCAAGCGTTTGCAATGAGTCCCCTGGAAGAGCTGACAAAACATGGTGGTGCCATAATTTATCCTCCAACCAGGTGACGGCGGCACGCTTAGATTTCTTTCCAGCATCAGTGAAAGCAGTAATGGTGTTTGATAGAGGCGTCTCACTGCGTTTGGAAGGCATGATCCAGTCGTGTTGGCTCACCCATTGCAGTACTGGCGATTTGATTGGAGTCACTGCTATATCCTGAGCTGCAGTTAGCAGGCTGGCTTGCAATTCGTCCGATTGTCTGATGCACCATTCAAGCAACTCCCTCTTGATGGGGAGACTGTATGCTGCCCGGTTCAGATCCCGTAATCTGTACGATGCGAGTTCGGCCCTTTCTAATTAATTCTGCTAGGTTCTCCAGTTTTTGTTGAATGGATTTCTGAGGCTGTAGCCTTGTGTATACCGCTTCCAGTACCTTGACCTTCTCCCCCTTTTTCTTTTGGTGTTGAGTTAATGCGCCGATGAGCTGGGATGGGCCATTTAAGATGGTGAGGTCTACCGGTAGCCGGGGATCTCGGCGGTCAACCCATCGCTGGGTAACGTAGTCTGCAGTTCGGGACAGGGTTGATCGTTGTTCCTCTGATAAGTGCACTGGGCGAGAGGGATCAACCCCCTGGAGTAAGTGTCAGAGGACATCATTGGCAATTCCTACCACAGGGCGAAGCCATTGTAGGCCTCCAAGCAACTTCTGTGCATCATGTAAGGTACGGACATCAAGCTTTATCTGTAATTTCTGTGGTCATATTTGTGAGTCTGTTATCAGCCACCCAAGGTATTTCCACAGTGCCGAAGACTTGAACCTTTTCAGGAGCAGTAACAAGGACCTTCCTTCTGAAGAGCGTGAGTCAAAAAGGAACGTTGCTGGTGAGAGAAAGGGCATTCTTGAGCAATCAGAATGTCATCCATATAATGATATATAATTGCAGTAGGCCAGGCAATTATGACAGGTAGTAAGGCATTGCTTACAAACAGTTGACAGAGTGTTGGACTGTTCTTCATTCCTTGTGGCAATACTGTCCACTCGAATCGCTGAGCCGGTGCTTCACGATTAATCGATGGGAGGGTGAAGGCAAAGCGCTGTGTATCCTCTGGATGCAGTTGGATGGTAAAGAAGCAGTCTTTCAGATCAACAATGAGTAGATGCCAGTGTTCAGGCAGCATAGATGGATTGGGCAGCCCGGGCTGGAGGGCTCCCATGGGCTGCATCTGCGCATTTACCGCACGCAGATCATGGAGGAGGCGAAATTTCCCTGACTTTTTCCGGACAACGAATATGGGTGTATTCCACGGGCTAGTGGACAATCGTAAATGTCCCTGAGACAGCTGTTCCTCAATTAGTTGATGCGCTGCTGCAAGGCTTTCCTTTTTCAACAGCCACTGCTTGATCCAACCCGGGGTGTCTGATAACCACTTCAACGGGATCGGGAAAGCTTTAGAAGCAGTGACCGTAGCTGAAAAGGATCACTGGTAGTCAGGATGACACCAACCTGGTCCAGCACATCACGGCCAATTAGGCCATAAACTCCTTGAGGCAGAGGCATAACTGTTACATACGTATTCGCGACTCTCCTATCTATGATCACTCGAATATGCTCTCTGCTGCACATCACTGATGAGTGTCCCCCAACTCCTTCGACCCCATGAGCCATAGGTACCAAAGGCCAGTTGGGTGGCCAGTGGTTATTGTCCACAATGGTGAGGTCGGCTCCAGTATCCAATAATACAGTAAGGCAAATCTGTGTCCCATTCGAGCAGAAGGTAACGTCGGTCACTGGACAGCTATTCATTGCCATAGTTAGCAGAGCCAAATCTCCTGTTGATCCAAAGCCAGCGGTTCCCCTGGTAACCGCGGGGGACACCTCCATCTCTTTGGTCAGTTGGGGCAGAGGCACTAATTGAGCAATTTTGCTGTTTGCTGGAAAATGAATTGGGGGAAATAAAGTCTGTACCATTATGCATATAGTCCCAGTAAAGTCAGCATCAATAATTCCTGGCAGAATAAACAGTCCTTTAATGCTGCTTGATGATCGCCCAATTAGTAAAGCACCTTGTGGCTGTCCATTAATTACCACTGGGCCCGTAACCTTAGTTGCAATCCTTTGCGGTTGTTGATCGATCAGTGTAACACCTATTGCTGTCGCCAGGTCCAAGCCGAGGCTCCCTCTTGTGGCTGGCTGGAGGGCACTCGCAGGAACGGATTCTTGTTGGCAGATGCTGGAACTTGTTGCTGAGGCAGTATCAGGCTGTTGTCTAGCTGTGCAGGGGCTGCCACTGTTGTCGTTGCGCGGCAGCCCGTCGCACTCATTTGGGTGTTTCCCGATCGCCCACATGCACTGGTGTTATGGCTATTCATGTTGCACTTCCCGCACCAGACTCGTTGAACAGGGCATTCTCGTCGAATGTGTCCTTCTTTCCCACATCGAAAACACTTGGGACGGCACCACGTCGGTGGTCGCTGTTGCTTCTCAGATGGATGTAATGGGGCTAGGGCTGCAAAGGCTTGGTGCTGGGCCTGAATCAGGTCCCTCCCTAACTCCCGAACTGCTTCTACCAACATAGCCTGGGGGCCTACAGGCACCCTGCTCATACATTCCAACATCTGCTCTATTGTAACATCCCCAGGAAATGTTAGTATAATAGACTTTGTTGCTGGGTTAGTATTTTCTAAAACACATTGCCTGAGGAGCACAGGTTTCATCCAGTCTTGAACCTCTGCCTGTTCTATAGCTGCGGTTACCCGATCAATGAACTGTGCAAAGGTTTCGTCCCATCCCTGTTTTATTGCCATATAAGATGGAGAAGGGGGGGCTGTTTTAACTGCGGCTATGGCTAGCCTTGCTGTCCGCATGGCCTCCAGGCAGACATCTGGACCTTGCTGCATTTGAGCGTCTATGGTAATATATCGCCCCACTCCTATAAGCTGTTCCACAGTTACCCCAAACAGTGGGTCATGCTGCTGTCTGGGCTGTTGAGCTGCTATTTCACAGAGTCGTTGCCAGTGGGCCTGACATATCAATAACTGAGATTGGGTCATAATCATTTTCATAACAACCTTAATATCTTCCTGACACAAAAGAGTTCCCCCCCATATGTAATTTAATAACTGCTTCGTGGGTTCACCATGTAACCCAGACTCATTAACAGTACTACGCAACTGCGAGAGCATTTTCCAGTTCAATGGACTATGGCTGCCATAAACGGCTCCATCTTCAGCCCATTTGAATCAAACTGGAAATGCCAGATTCTCAGAGAGGGTACCAACAATGTCATATTGCTTATCCTCTGCCTCCTGGCGCATGATCTCCCGCCAGTCAACATGACGTACCCACCCCTGTGCTTTCGTTGTATCTGACCGCATTGGGAGGCCATCTTCCCTCTCCCACCCCGCCTCCGAGGTTGGGGGGGGTGGGGGAGCATGACTATAAGGGCACTGGGGTGGGGCTGGCCTCCAGACTTCCCCTATTTATGTTAACTGAAACTGGCACTCCTGTTGATGGTACAGGAATATGATCACTGTCAAAAAGCATAGATCCGGATACATCACTTTCTGGGGTAACAGTGGAACTTTCCCCCCCCAACTTTGTAGTTGCCACAGCTGCAAGGTTCTTTTCAAGCTGATATCGCTTAATATTATTCACCACCTTCCTCCACGGTTTCATCATTTTCCTTGCAGCTTTATCCTTGTCAATTACCATATCCCATAAAACATCACCTAATCGTCTCCAATCCTCGACATCAAAAAGAGAATTAGGATTTTGAAAACATCCTTTGACCTGTCATAACGCTACTAATCCCGCAAGTGATTTTACACAATCTACTCCCCGTTTTTCTAAAAAGCACTGTAATAAATCCAGAGCTACCTCCTGTTCCATATCGTCGACTGGTGCTCCCTGATTAAGGCACCTCCGGTCCTGCACTGCCTGGCTAAGGCACAGTACCGTTACCGCCGACCCACCCCTGATGAAGGCACTGTCGGCCCTGTGCTCCCTGGCTAAGGCACAGTAACGCTCCCGCCGGCCCGGTGCTCCCTGATTAAGGCACCTCCAGTCCTGTGCTCCTTGACTAAGGCACAGTACTGTTACCGCCGACCCACCCCTGATTAAGGCACCGTCGGCCCTGTGCTCCCTGTCTAAGGCACAGTAATGTTCCCTTACTTTGACATGCTGCTGATGCTCCGTGATTAAGGCACCAGTTGCAGCTCTTGCCAGTAGCCCTTGCAGAGAGCGACCCTCTATCTTGGTTCAGGTCCTCGGAATGACACATCGGAGATCCAATGTTCGATCGTTCTTGATTCCCCGGGCGCTGCTGTATCTGGTGTTTCTCCGTGTCCGTTTCTGATCCCCCAGGCGCTGCTGTATCCTGCACTTCTCCGCTTCCCGTCTCGACCCCCCAGACACTGCTGTATCCGGCACTTCTCTGCTTCTGGTCTCAGTCCCCGGGTGCTGCTGTATCTGGCACTTCTCCGCTTCCGGTCTTGACCCCCTGGACGCTGTTGGAGCCGGCGCTTCTCCGCTTCCGGTCTCGACCCCCCCAGGCGCTGCTGTAGCCGGCACCTCTCCGCGTCCGCTCTCGATCACCCGGGCGCTGCTGGAGCCGGTGCTTCTCCACGTCCGCTCTCAATTCCCCGGGTGCTGCTGTATGTGGCGCTTCTACGCGTCTGGTCTCGGTCCCCGGGCGCTGCTGTACCTGGCGCTTCTGCGTGTCCGCTGCTCCATCCGTGTTATTCTTCTGTGCAGGTCCCTGTTCGGGTGCCATCTTGTGGAGCTGCGGAGGAACGACACGCCGAGACGGACTCAATGTGTGTGATAGAGCATCACATATCTTTATTGGACCAGGGTACATATATTTATACAGACAACGCTAAATATTATGCCTACTAGTCACTAGCTGATTGGCTTAAGCTCTAAAGGTCGTATTCGCACAGGTCCACCTACTTGCAGTTAGCTAACAGCACAAGCTTCTCATAACACTAAGTTTCTCATGCCACTATTTCTAATTCCTCTTGACTTGTTTTCGATACACAGAGGTACCATAACACAAAGTTTCTCAGGCCACCGTTACCACAACACTAGGTTTCTCAGACCACTACTTCTAATTCCTCTTAACTTGCTTTCGACACACCACGATACACAAGGCCGAAGTGTCCTTGACATTCCTCATGTATCAGCAGCTGCGAGCAGCTGCAGGCAAACCCTAGTGAGGCCCAGCATCAGCGAGGCAGCATCAGCCCTTAGAACAGGCTCTGATCGTGCAATTGCTCGGTGGGCTCATGACCCTTGTCTCTGAGCCGTTCTCCAACAGATACTGACAAGTTAGAGCAGACTTCTTTGAGCCCAAGCTATTTTTTTTTTTTTTTTCCACAGAGAATCCCCTCAGAATTACTTCTCTTTCTTTAGAATAACATAATTCCTTTTTTAGTAGTGATCTCAAATTTGAGTTGTTGCTGAGTGAGGGTACCTTCTCTGAAGTGGCAGAAATTCTCATCTTTCACATGGCTCTCACCCTGAACATGGGGGAGAGCTGAGGGAGAAAAGGTCTCCCTGTGCCCTAGTGCAGAGTCGGAAGAGCTGATCTGCCCTGAGTGACCTGCTGGTTACCACACGGGTGCCCTCTGCTTACAGCTCTCTCCACTGGAGGATGATGTAATTAACAACATACTTGAAGAAGAAATTTGACTTCTGTAAGCATGGAAGAGCCCATTTTCAAATTCCATTTCTCCAAAATGTTCTCTCTGTCCCTGTACAGCTGAACAGAATGGGATACAGAGGAGTGGTCTGGTCTCTGCTCCCTGGAGATCTCCCTGCCTGGAGCCATTTCTCTGTCCAAATGTCACCTCCCTGTCAGTGCTGCCAGCCCCCATCCCACCCGCTGTGTGCTCAGCTCTGCCCTGCAGACCCCTCCTGGCAGCAGGACACTGCCCAGGGACAGCTCTGTGTTTGCATGTCTTAAGCAGCACCTCAGCCAAAAGTTTAACCCTCAGGCAAAGGTGATCTTGGTACTGTTGGTATATAGAGTAGTGGGTGAAGGCACTTTAAGAGGTCTCTGGCAGATCTGCTGATCCCTCAGTGTAATGGATCAGCTGTCTCAGTGACTTTCTGTCCTGGTTCGGGCTGGAATAGAGTTCCTGTTTGTTTTAGTAGCTGGAGGAGTGCTGCAGCACACTGAGACCCCAGGGGCTCCCCAGGTCCTAGTGCCCTCACCTGTGTGCAGGGGTGGGGGGAGCACAGCTGGAGGGCTGGGCCGGGATTGGCTGATATTCCATATCATGTGACATTATGCTCACCATATAAAGGCAGGAGAGGGCTGGGAGAGGCTGCTGCTTCTGGGAGTGTTGCAGTGGTGGCTTTGTGTTTGGGATTGCTGGCTGGGAGCAGGTGGGTGGTGAGCAGCTGTATTGTACATTACCTACTGATATTGCTATCAGTGTATTATTCTGTTATTAAATTGTTTTTATCTCAACCTGTGAGTCTCCCTTTGCCCTTCCGATTCCCTCCCCATTCCCAAGTGGGGGGAGGATGGGTGAGCGGCTGTGTGGCATTTAGCTGCTGAGTAGGCTCAAACCACGACAGTTTTTGGCTCCCAATGTGGGGCAGAGGTTTGCGATGTGATAAGGATATTAATTGGGAGAGGTAGCGAGCAAAATACAGACTGAACTCTGTTAGTGGAATGATCTTTGTAATGTCTGTAGTTGTAATTGTGGGGAAGTTTTTTTCAGGTGTGGTGAAGGGACTATGGGTGGATGTTCTGTATTGTGTCTCAGTATTTTGTCAGTTATGTTTTATTTGGGTGTGGGGAAGTTCTTTTCATTCTGGTTTTGCCTACTCTTTGTTCTGATGTTGATGTGTTTGCTATTTTCTGTACTAAATGTTGGATCTCTTAATTCTTAAATACATGATTCGCAGAGGTGAGGGGTGGAATGTCCTGGGTTGAGTGAGTGGTGGAGATTTTTGGTGGCAGGGGAGGGGGCTATCGGGGTGGGGCCCTGTGAGAAGCTTCTCGAAGCTCCCCCAGCTCCAAGTCAGCTGCACTTCTGTTTGAAAAACTGAGCCAATCAGCTGCGCCTCTGCGATATCATATTTAAGAAGGGACGTGGTGACGGGCAGTCGGACTTGTGAGGAGGAGTTGCTGCAGCTGCGTGAACACCAAGGTCAGTGGAGGAACAGAGGAAGAAAGGAGGGGGGAGGTGTGCCGGAGCAGGGAGCCCCCTATATCCTGTGGTGAGATGACAGGGCGGCCCCCCCCACCACCCATGAAGATACACAGTGGAGGAGACATTGATTTGTGGCCTGTTGTTCCTGCTCAGCTGATCAAGGTTCTTTGCCCGAAGAAGGCCGGGGTCTCATGGGAAAAGGCAGCCCTGCTGCTGTAATTCAGCGCTGGGAGGATTGCAGTATGCGTTGGAGTCCCACGCCGGAGCAGCTTGGGAAGGGATGCAGCCGTGGGAGAGAATCCAGTCAAAGGAAGTTAGTGACCCATGACGGAGCAGTGTGGGGAACGCTGTGGCCCGTGGGAGGAATTCATGTCGGAGAAAGTTTGTGGAGGACTGTCTCCTGTGAGAGAGGGACCACGATGGAGCAGGAGGAACAAGTTCCGGACACTCCCCCATTGTGGTTGGCTGCCTTCTCTGCAGGGCTGCTCTCAACCAACTCATCACCCAGCCTGTATCTGTGCATGAGGTTGTCCCAACCCATGTGCGAGACCTTGCACTTGGTCTTGCTGTACTTCAGGAGGTTTACATGGGCCCACCTCTCCAGTCTGTCTAGGTCCCTCTGGATGACATCCCTTCCTTCGAGCATGTTGACTTCACCACAGATCTTGGTATCGTCGGCAAACTTGCTGAGGGTGCACTTGATCCCACTGTCCATGTTGGCACCAACGATGTTAAACGGCAACGGGCCTAACACTAACTCCTGGGGAACACCACTAATCACACTTCTCCAATTGGACATCAAGGTGTTGACCGCAAATCTTTGAGTGCGACTATCCAGACAATTCCTTATCCACCAATTGGTTCATCAGTCAAATCCATGTCTCTCCAATTCAGAGAGAAGGATGTCGTGTGGGACAGTGCCAAATGGCTTGCACAAGTCTGGGTAGATGATGTCATTTGCTCTTCCAAATGTTCTTTGATAGGGCCAGCAACTGGCGAGACAGGTGTGTGTATATCACGTTGGTGTGTATGTATGTCAGTGGGTGTAACCACTAGCAAACACCAAACCAGAGCAACAGTGAGTAGAAGAGGACTGGGAGTCTGGAATTTTTGACAGCTTAAATCTGGACTGGACAAGAGAGAGACCAGAATTTATGGAAATAGCTACTGGAGGAGTAAGGTGGCTCAAACCACCTCCTGGAGATACTGTGGGTGCTTGGGCATCTGGTACTGATTATGCCATAGGTCTTTACCTGAAGGGGAACTTGTCCTTTTTGGAAGAGGGCATCAGGAATGCATGGAGCTCTGTCTGGGGATGGATGAGGAGTCAGCTGATGCATAATGACTGCGACAAAGCCCGTGCTGAGATCAGAGTCTGTGCTGTGCAACACACCCCATCAAGAAATGACTCTGTTAAACAGTAGATTTGCAGTGGTGGCAACCATGCCGGTTTTGCAAGGGGGGCTTCTGTCCAATTACTAATAGGATGTGCTACTACCAAGATGCATTTGGTGTTTCAAGCTGTCACTGGCAGAGGTCCCACAAAATCAGTCTGTAGTTGTGCCCGTGAGTCTTCACTCTGTTGGTGCTGGACTGGGGCTTTAACTCCAGCGTAATCTGCACTGGTCATGGCAGGAGAAAGACAGCTCCTACACCAGAGGATCTACATCCTGCTTCCTGTTAGGCCAGCACTCACTGTCCTTCCCTCTGCTCAGAGGGTTTGCCTTAGCTCATGGATGAGCTTAATTAGATTCTAACTGAACATTCTGAGTTACTTTAACTATGGGTCATCCCAGAGAATGTGCTGGCAAGGGTACCAGGATCCATGGTGGCAGCCCACAGGAACCTGGGCCTTCCCAGAAGAACCTGTGGAACTTGAAGAAGACTGACACTTGAATTCCCAGACTCCAGTGAAGGCATTGCATTTATTGCCACTTATGTGAGTGAAAATGTGTTCCTCTGCTAGAAACCGAGATGCTGTTCCATCTTTCTCTAGCTCATTTTCAAAAATCTTTTGTTCTCTTTCTGAATCTTGTGGTTGGCCAATATCTAGCTGCAGTTATTTAATTTGTAACCAGAGTCTGTGTCTGTGGACCCTAAGATCTTATGTTGTTTTGATTAAGACAATTTTCTTAAATTGGGAAATTCCTCGTCCTTCAATTTCTGGATGGCTTTTTGCATGTTCTTTACCTTTTCAACTATTCTTCTCAGAAGAAATCTATTTCTGAATGCACCAGATTGGATCAAGATTCTCTATTGCTGGGGCAATGTGAGAAGCCCGAGGAGCCCCTGGGCCAGGAGTCTGTTCCTGGGAGAGGGGCTGGCACAGAGGGGCTTGCTGGCAGGGGACAACAAGAATGCCTGGGAGACCGGAGCAAGGGACACAGGGAGACACTGGCCTCCATCTCCTCATGCCATGGCTGGCCCTCAGCCCTGGGGCTGATGGGGAGGCTGAGACACCTCTCCTTCCTTCCTTCACTCCCCACACTTGGATGGGCCTCAGGAAACATCCAGGAGCCTGGAGGATGCACAAACCTCCTGGGCTGAGGTCCCATTGCTGCAGGGGAAGAGGAAGGGTGTGTGAGACAGATGGGAGTGCAGGGAGAGAGTGTGTGTGGGGGTGTGGCAGTGTGTGTGTAACAGAAAGGAAGATGCGAGGTGTGTGGCAGAGGGAGGTGTGGGTGTGTATCGTAGTGAAGTGAAAGGGGTAGAGTTTTGATTTGGAGGCAGCAGGAGAGGGAGGGTGTGCAGTTCAGTGCTGAGACATGGAGCTATATAGATGATTGAAGTGAGGCTGTGTTCAGGGATAACTTTGACAATTGAGGAGCAATAGCAAGCCTTTGGAAGAAGTTCCACAGGTTATGGGGAACTCACAGCCATTTTCAAAAGAAAAGAACATGACAGTTTTGTGTTTGAACAAATAGTGAATGAGGACAGAGTGTCACCAGTAAATCTTGGGATGCCATGGGATCAGAGTGAGGTGGGGAAGCAGGGGTGTGGGTTAAAATCTGTACAGAAACAGGCATAGGAAAGTGTAGGGCAGCCTATGGTGGGAATGGCACCTTCACTAAGGCTGGTACCACCCAAAAGAACTTTGTCCTTCTGACGATGGCTGCTGTCTCCTCCACTGAGGTCCCTGAGAGCACACCAGTCCCTTACAGCCACAGCGCTTTCTTGCCTACTCCCCAACCCCCCACCCAGCCTGGGTGGAGTCCTCCCGCTGTCCTGAACTTGGCATCACACCCCCCTACATCTCACTGCCACCGGGAAGAGCCCTCAGCATCCCCTGAGGGGAAGGATCCCCATTCCCAGGCTATAAGGTCAGGGCTTGAACATCCTGTGTGAGGAAACACATCACGGGCTTTCACAGTCACCTGAACATTTGATTTTCAGCCTGGCAGCAGTGCCTCTGCCTTCCTCCTTCACCACCCCCAGGGACAGGAACCTTGTCTCCTCATTCCCTCCATGGGCTCTTCAGTGATGGCTCTTGGTGGTGATCACTGACACCCTCAGGAACTTGGAGGGTTCCTGCTGACTCCGACTTCTCTAGAGGCCAGTTCAATCCCTTTCCAGGATCTGCAGTTCAGCAACTGGGCACCAGAGGGCTCAGAAGCAGCTAAAACGTCCTCAATAGCCAAGTCTCTGAGTATCACTGAATTCCTCAGTTCCTATGTGGTGAATTTGAGTGGTTTCAGGAGTGTAGTCAAAGTGAAAAGCTTTCAGTATTAAATGTTAATAAGAAACAATCTCTTCTTTTTCCTCTAGTTCTTATTTTCCTGCTTACACACTAAGTGACATCACCCAACTGCAATTGATACTGATTCTAGAGCATCTCCTGATTAAGTCTGAATATGGATGGAAGTCAAGACCCTGTATATCAGACATTCTATGGACAGTGTTTGTCCCTACCTCCAACCCCCACATTTCTCTCATCAGCCCCCTGGGACTTACAGCACCTTTGTTCCAATCTGAGCTTTCTCCAGGACAGTCTGTAGCTGCACGTTTCAGCCCATTCACACCAACTCCTACCTGCCGTACTTGGAAAATGAGCTGCACACAGACACAGAAGAATGTTTCTTACTTGCTAAAAAAAAAAAAAAAAAAACAAAAACAAAAAAAAAAAAAAAAAAACAAACCTAAAAGATCGTCCAATTCAATAATAATAATAATAAAATATATAAATCAAGAAACCCAGAACATATCTTCTGCATATGAAGTCCACCTAAACTGCTCTGAAGTCCATTTTCTATAGAGAAGATGCCCTTACACCAAAGGAAAATATATTTTTTGTTAAGCAGAGATCCCAAGGGACCCCAGTGTACCCTCTACCCCAGAATCTGTCTGTAATCACTCACGGTCACTCACACCCTGAAGTTATAAGCTCCCTAATTTCACAGAGGGGTGAAAAGAGTCAAAAGAAAGGAAATGCCCTCTTTTGAATAGCCATATCTGCACTCATCCCACTGTATGTGGGCTACAAGTACGTCTTCAAGTAGGCTCTGCAGCATCTGGACCCACTCATTTCTCATTCACCTTCAACACAGGGAAGCTTGGGTGCAGTTGTCCAGGCTTCCTCATCTACTCAAGGGACAGAAATGAGCTGTCTCGACTGAGATGCTTTGGCTCACCCTGCCTGTCCACCAGCTCCTGCTCCAGAAAGTCTCCCATCAGCCGGGGGGACACATTTCCCAGTCCCATGCCATGGCCTCATCTACCCTTGTGTATCTTGTGGGCAGTGGTCACCACTTTGTGGGCAACTGGATCAACCCTTGAATGAAGATGTTTGGCAAAAGTTGAACCATTTGCAGTGTTGACCTTGGTGTAATCCGTATGAATGAAGATTTCATTGACAGAACTTTGACACTGTTCTGTACATTCTCATTCATTTTTTCACAGGCCATGGACAAAGACCAGCAAGCTGATAGTGCTTTGTCTCCCCCTATGTAAAGAGAGTTGGATACATCTGGTTCCTTTTGACAGCTAATATTCGCATTTTTTCATGTAGCCCCTGATTTGATTCCTCTCCACCATTGGCTGTTTTCTTCTAGAGTGCTGCCTTGAGACCCAATGTCTTAGGAGAACCTCTTGGTGAAATATGAGGCAAAGAGGACATGAAGTATCTCAGCTCTATCGCCACAAATCTTACAAAATTTAGATGTGACCACACATTATTCTTGTTTCTTCTTGCTAGTGTTCCCAGAGCAGTAAAATCTTATTATGCAGCCCATGAATTCCGATTCAAGTTTCAATTGAGTTTTGATACAGAAGACTGCGGTGGTTGGAGGATGCTGTCCTTGAAAACCAAGTACACTTGGCTTTGCTGCCCATCAGTGCTGCTGACCATGAGATCCCGGCTAAAACTCCCCAGAGTCGGCCAGATCTGCTCCACTGAGGATCGACATCTGCAGTTTTCTATCCCCCTTCCTCACTGCCCTCAGGAGCTCAGACTCCGTTATCACTGTCCCAACAGCCAGTCTTCACACCCCTGCTCAGCTCTTCCTTGCTTGCCAGTGTCAGCTCCAGGTTTGCATTGCCCGTGTTGGCCCATCTGGCAGCTGTGAAAACAAGCTGTCCCCAAACCGCCTGGACTGTTTGGATGCTGCTGTGTTCCTCTTCCATAAAATGCCGGGGCCATTAAAGTCCCCAGTGAGGCCCAGGCTTCTCCAAACAGAGACTTCCTTGGGATGCTTCAAAAAGATTACTGCAGTTTCTTTATTCATGTTAAAACCCACAGGCTCCCTCTTCTCCCGGCTGAGGGCATCAGTGCACATTTGGGTCGTAGCACCTCAGGGGTAGCACCAGGCCAAGCTCTGACTTGTCTCAGGGAAACCTGGTACCAAGTGCCCAAGACCCAATGTGTGCAAAGGCTTTGCTTCAGAGCAGAGATGGGACAGAGTTTGTGGTGATGGAAACATAAAGCTGAAATTGGATGCCAAGAGATTGAGCAAACCCTCCTGTCCCCAAGGCTAGAGAGAAACAGGGCTGGGAAGCGCAGGCCTGGATAGAAAACGGTTTAAGGATTTCTCCTGGCTCCATCCCGTTCAGTATTTGGTTGGGTTTTCTTCATCATGCTCTCTTATCTGCAGATCTTCAGGGCCGTGCTGAGGATCCCCTCTGAGCAGGGACAGCACAAAGCCTTTTCCACGTGCCTCCCTCACCTGGCCATGCTCTCCCTGTTCATCCACACTGACATGTTTGCCTACCTGAAGGCCTCCTCTATGTTCTCCCCAACTCTGTTTCTGGTAGTGTCATTTCTGTAATTGGTGATGCTTTCAGCACTGAACTCCCTCTTCTATAGCATTAGGAACCAGGAACTCAAGGATGCCCTGACGAAACCGATCGGAGGTTTTTCAGCAGCCATAGACTCTCAGCCTTTCTCTGCAAATGACCCCTACTATATATCATGACAGCCCAAGAATACCTTTGCTTCTCTATACATTTTAGTCCTCGTTTTTCCAGTTGTAATGATGTGTTCTTCAAAGAAATAGGATTATTCTTTCCCTCCTACTTCAGTATCCAACCATCTTGTGCAACCCAGAGACTTGGTCTCAATAAGGAGCTCTATGTGTATTTAAGCAGAATAAATGAACACAAAACTTTTTGCCTTAGATCCATCCTGATCGGGGCAGGATTGAATGGGGAATGAAAACACCTTTCTGGCTGCACCAGCTCAGGGCAGGCCTCTCTCTCAGCGTGGCAGCAGAAGCTGCCTGAGAACCTCCAGGGCCAGGGATCTTGTGCAGGTTACGGGAGAGGGGATGGCATGGAGGGGCTGCAGAGCCCTCAGCATCTGCTGGAGAGGAGAGCATGGGACACCGGGTGCCACTGGAATCCTTCCCCTTGTGCCACTGAAGCTTCCCATCTCCGGGGCTAACCCCTCTCTGCCCCCAAGGAGCTGCTCTGCCTTTCAGAGGGGCTGAGGCTGTGGTGGGAGTATCAGGAACCTGCCTTGGGACTAATCCAGACTGGGCTTTTCTGGGGAATGAGGTGGAGGAGGTCAGGGGAGGGGGAAATCTTGGAGAAGTTGGGCTTGAGTGGAAAGTAGCAGGAAGAGAAAAAGAACAGAGTATAAGTCATACTGCATGACCACTCGGGGTGAGGACACACCAGGGGATTTGTGGTGCAGAGCCAGGGCTTGTGGAAGGGTTGAAGGCATGCAGGTGCAGGAGAGAAGAGGCTGCTCTGTGCCTTTTTTAGAATGAACAGACCAGGAAAGTGACCCAGGGCATTAATCTCCCCCCAGCATCTCTCACAGGCCATTTCCAGCACTGGCTGCTCACCCAAGCTTATGGGTGAGTCTTTCTGTGAGACCATCTCCATCCTCCTGCTGGTCTCAGTGCCTGTATGGGGGGACTGGCCAGCCCTGCCCGGCCTCTCTCCTGGGCCAGACCCCGGCAGACCCTGGAGCAGGGCTGTCTGTAAAGACCAGCATGGGACACAGCTGGGTCTGGGCAAGGGTCAGATGCTGGGGGAGCCTCCAAACCATCATGGACTTGGGAGAAGAGGCAATGAAAACTGTATTGGGGATTGATACAGCAAACCTTTCAACTATCACAAACCAAATGAAGGAGGTGATTGGGAAAATCCAGCATAGATTGCCCAAGGGCAAATCATGTCAATATAACATCATCATCTTCTTAAAGAAATAACATCTTCTGTTGCCATGGGGAGACCAGTGGATGTTGTTTTCCTGGACTTCAGCAAAGCATTCAACACTTTTTCCTACATCCTTCTCCTGGACAAAGTGGCAAGACAGAGGTTGAAGGGTTGGTGTGGGAGATGGGTAGGAAACTGGCTCAGAGGCTGCACTCAGAGGGTTGTGATCAATACTTTTACTTAGGCTGGAAGCCTGTAGCACATTGGATCCCCCCAGGAATTGGTACTGGGTCCCATGCTGTTCAAGATCTTCATAAATGATCTGGATGTTGGGATTGAAAACACCCTCAGCAAGTTTGCTAATGACGTTAAGCTGGGTGGTGAGGTGGACATGCCAGAAGGGACAGTCATCTTACAGAGAGACCTGCACAGGCTGGACAAAAGGGCCAGCAAGAACAATATGAACCACGAGACAAAGACAAGTCAAAAGTCCTGCACCTGAATCAGAGCAACCAAAGAGCCCAGTAGAGGCCAGCAGGTGTGTGGTTGGGGAGCAGCCCTGCTGAGAGGGACCTAGGGGTTCCTGGTGGACAGCAAGCTGAAGAGGCTCCGGCAGTGCCCCGCTGCAGCAACAACAGCAAATAGGCTCCTGGGCTGCATCCACAGGGGCGTTACGAGCAGACACAGGGACATGATCATCCCACTCTGCTCAGGCTTTGTCAGGCTACAGCTGGAGTGCTGTGTCCAGTTCTGGTCCCCACAATGGAAGAAATCCACAGGCAGACTGGAGACAGTCCAAAGGGCTAAGGACAGTCATTCACTGGAAGGAGCTCCCGAAGGGATGTGGTGGAGTCCCCACCACTGCAGGTTTTCAAGAAGCAATTGGACAGGGTGCTAGGTAGTCTCATGTAGGCTCCCTTTCCCACAAAACGTTGGACCAGAAGATCTTTTGAGGTCACTTCCAACCTGGTCTGGTCTATTATACTGTGATTTGATGAATATGTCTTTGGTCAGCTGTCCTGGATGTGTCCCATCTAACCCCCAAATTCTTGCCCATCCCCAGCTACTTCCTGGGAGGAAGAAGTGTAAGAAATAAAGAAGACCTTGATGCTGCACAACCATTTTTCCACAATAACCAAAACACTGCTGCGTTATCAACACTGGTTTTAGCTCAAACGCAAAACAAGTCACCATAAGGGCTGCAACAATGAAAGTTAACGCCATCCCAGCCTGACCAAACACACTTGCAGTGGGGGCCCCAAAATTGATATGAAGGTGTACAGGTGTTCAAACGAGTGATGAGTGGTGGGTAAATCACTCCCCTCATTCCTCTTTAAATACTCCAGGACACTGCTTGCTGCCTTTGCTGCCAGGTCATGCTGGATTGTGCTGACCGCTGCTGGATCATGTTTTGCTCCCTGACCCCCAGCACGACCAAGTACTTGTTCGCAGAGCTGCTCCCCAGCCAGACAGTCCCCTTCTCCTGTCACTGCAGGGTGTCACTCTCTCCCAGGGGCAAGACCTGGACATTTTCCTTCTTCTGTCCTGTGAAGTTCCTGACAGGACAGTCCTCTCATCTGCCAGGTTTCATTGGAATGACATCCCTAGGGCACAGGAATGGTCCTCTCAATTTTGGTGTCATTTGACAAACACTGTCAGAATTGCCTCCTCTGGGTCATGGATAGAGTTGTTAAATTGCCCAGGTCCCAGGAGAGCTCCCTGTGCTGCCCCACAATGCCCCAGTATCTCCCACTGGCCTCCAGGTATGGTATGACCCCTTCACCACAGCTCTCTGAGCCTCAGCCTCCAACTGGTGTTTCACCTCCCTGTCTGTCGACCCACCCAGACTGTAATGGCCTAACGTGGGTATGAGAATATTGAGGGAGATCATGGCCAGTGTCTTGCTGCATTGGAGGTACATGACATCCACTGTTCTTATGTCACACACAAAAACAGTTACTTCATCCTGCAGGCAATCAGGTTGGCGGGGCATGATTTACCCTTGGACAGTCCCTGCCGACTGCATTTGGACATTTTCTTCTCTTTTAGGTGCCCAGGAACGTCACCCAAGAGGACTCTAACTGACGGCACACTCCTCACCAAAGAGAGCTTGTACAGCCTGTGGTTCCCTGGGTGGCCCTTGTGGGATCTTTCAAAGTTGGCTGCAACATTGGCTTGTCCTCTCCCACAAGAAGCCTCTACCAATCCCATGACCTCTTAACAGGCATATGCCAAAGAAATATCCATATTCCAGTCTAACTTCATTGCCACTATCCTGCCTGGTTTACCACATACTTAATTTCTCTAATCTTTCATGAATTTGCACCTGGCCAGGATACAATGAACATTTCTCACATCAACTTTTCAGATGCAGACCCCTGAGGCAAAGGACCTTTCCATTATTCTCCAGATTTCTCCTTCCCTTTATTCTTTGTTCCTTCAGATAACTCTCACCTATGTTGCTCTTTTGAACTTTAGGGAGTAAAAGCTTTCAACAGCCTCGTTGTCTCCTTAGTCAACCCTTTAATTGTGTTTATATCTATCTTTTTGTATTTACCTACTTAAAGTATTTCTCCTGACATTACACCCTGCAGTTGGCAAACTCATTAACGATATCTTGTACTTAGCATATGCTTGCAGAGTGTTTTTACAGTTGGTGAAACTTTATCACACTTTAGATTTTCTTTGTTTCCAAGGAACTAAAACCCTTCTGTGCCTCTGGGCAGCCAGTTCTCTAAGGACAGCAGTGGGAGCTGGTGCAAAGGAGCTGTAACATCCAGCCGCAGAGATCAGTGGAGAAGACAGATGTAAGGAGAAGTGATGCAAGTCCCAGGGGGCCAATGTGAGAAATGGTGAGACTGGGCAATGAGGAGCCAGGTTGTCCATACTATGTTGGACCCCAAGGGACTGTCCAGACCTCCCAAGGAGACACTGTGCATCAATATCAGAGACAGAATGTTGTTATCACCTCTTCTCTAAACAGAAATTAATATAAAATGCTCTTTATAATGAAGAATCATTTTTATTAGATATATTTGGAAATGTTCCTCCTTAACTACATTCCAAAATTTATTCAATTATCTGTACGAGTCTTCAAGACTTAAAGGAAAATGCATGGCTTGTTAGGACATTCTGTATTTTAATGAGCCCCATGGTGTGTTTGGCCCTGAGTCCATGAGCCTCAGATACTGAGAGGAGACTGAGCAAAATACTCAAGAAGTCAAAGTCAGAAGAAAACCCAAAGTACCTTGAAGCATTGATTGGCCCCACTGGGGCCATTACTGACAAAGCCTCTCTATGGACTCGTTAGAGCAGATAATTGGAGGCTGTGGTTTCAGGTAGGCAAAGGCACTGTGCAGGTGGCTGTAATGCTGCAAAACCCCTTGGTTTGTTTTATGAAGCAGAAAGGCCAATCCCTGACCCCCAGGCCCTGTGAAGGCAGGTCCTGTCCCTCCCGTGTGGGTCAGGGCTCTTCCTGGGGGCAGTGGGGTGTGAGGGTGAGCAATGTCACGTGTAGGGAAACTGCACAACACCCCCCAGCTTCCCCAAGAAGAGGAGAGGACAAAACAAATTTCAGAACCTGAAAATAAGATTTTATCCTGATAGGCCTCATCAACAGAGGCGACTGCCATAGTTAAGAGGACAAAGAGCTTGTTCTTGTGTGGCCTTTTCAGCTCTTCCAGAGCCCTTGGTCACCACTACTGCAGGCTTCATTCTACTGTCCCCTTTATGCACCTTTTTCCCTTCAGGCTGTTGACATCCATCTTGCTTTCCCACCGAGCTGTCACCCCAGCATTTCTGTACCTTCACTGAAGTCTCTCCACCCTCGCTGGCTGCTCCTTGAAAAACAATGCTGTGGGCTTTTTGAGAGTCCTTCTGGGCACCTCCTATACCACAACGCAACCCTTGTAGTGAGATTTCCTTCCCTCACATCCAGACTGAAGTTTCCAAGCTGCACTTTGTAGGTAGTTAAGGCTTGGCGGTCAGAAGATGTCGTGCTGTACGGAAAGGTAGGACCACTCTCCGGACAACCAATAGCGTTTGGCTTGTCATGTAAGCAGACAGAAGTGACGCTGTAAACCCAAGCTTTATAAGGTTGTGTCACACAGCAATAAATGCCATTTTCCATCCACCACATTGGTGTCTGTGAGCTGATGGCCCGAGCAGCCTGGGGTTGGTCACCGTGCCGTTCCTGAACCAGGTCGCCACGCCTCCGAAAGGCAACAAGTGGTGCCAAAACCTGGGAAAAACATCGCCTGGAATCGGGTGAATGGTGGCCGGAGCGGCAGGACCAGCCCGGCTGGGAGCACGCTCCCGGATCAACAAGGAGGATGGAAGCCCTTGTGAAGGTTGTATTACAGTTGCATAAGTTGTGGGGGAAAGTCATACAGGCCCTGCAGAGGGCAGTACAAGCGCAGGAGACCCAGAGGGCATCGGAGGACTGTTTGTCGGCCACCCCGAGATTGGGAGTTGGGGCAGCCACGCGGACTCCGCGCACCCCAGGCAATGATGATTCTGCTGAGCCTAGGGATCTGTGGGAGGGCGCCATGCCCCCCAATCCCCAAACCCTGACCCTCTTACGGAGGGACAGAAACGAGCAGTGTCCTTCTGGGGTGGGTTAGCCGAGGAGGCCAGGGGCGTTGCGGGGGAACTAGAGTCTGAGGAAGTCTGGGTTAGACCACCACCCTACGCGCCCCAAAATGGCGCCGAGCAGAAAAGGGAAAGGCGGGGTGAAGGTGTCCCTGGCGGGAACAGGGAGAAAGCGCTAGAACTAACAAGCGCACGTAAATGGAAAGGGGAGGAGAATGAAAAGAAGGGTGGTGGGGGCGACCGAAAAGGAGAGGGGTAGAGGACCAATCAGAACGTCCGCTTGGATAAATGCTCTTATAGGGCAAACATCCCGTCGAACAGAAGGCGGGGCGAGCCAAAAGGGAGGGAACGGCCCACCCGCAAGGGAGGTGGGGGGGGCCGGAGCCCAACAAAAGAGTACTGGAACCCGGAAGCAACCAGTCGAGTTCCGACTCCGGATCAGACACTAGCTGGGGTGAGTGGCCCGCAACCGATTCAAACTCAGAGGAGGAAGAAATGGAAATAGATCTAAAGCCAAAACATCCCTACTCAAATTAAAGAGGAGTTGCAAAGTGGACAAATCCCTCTCACGGATTGGAGGAAAATAAAGATAGCGTGTGCCGGTTTGGCCCCATCAGCCCCGCTGACGTTCCCGGTCCGGGTGACGGATGGGGGACAGAGGGTCTACTCGCCAATAAACCCTAAGGATGTACAAGCGATTGTTAAAGCAATTGCAGATAAAGGGTTTAATTCTGCCATGGTCTCCATCCTCATGGACGGTGTCTTTGGGGGAGACGACATGTTCCTGTTCGATATAAAACAAACTTGCAGATTGATCTTTGACGGGGCAGGGATGATCGTTTTTAAACAAGAATGGGAGGACAACTGTGTGAGGCAATTGGCCCAAGTAGCCGGGGCGGACCACCCGCTACATGGCTCCAGCCTACAGCGGCTAATGGGTACAGACCCGACAATGATTACCCCCCAGGCACAAGCCCAAGGCCTGCGGGCCCATGAAGTTATGGCAACTACTCATGCGGCCAGAGAAGCCATTCTCACAGCCTCTAGAGTTATCGCCAAACCATCGCCATGGGCCACAATAAAGCAAAATGAAAGTGAGAGCTTTACACAATTTGTGGATCGTCTCCAGACAATGGTCGACTCTTCGGCCCTGCCCGCGGAGGCAAAAGGTCCAGTTGTAGCAGAGTGCTTATGCCAGCAGTGTAATTCAGCAACCAAAGAAATCCTGCGATCACTGCCGGCGGGGTCAAGCATCGCGAACATGATTAAGCATGTCATGAATGAAAAGCATCTAGCCCCGATCCAGGTGGCTGTTCGCACTGCAATAGGTAATGTGATGGCATGTTTTAAATGTGGCCAGGCGGGTCACGTCGTAGTGAATTGCCCTCGATTGGGGGACCCGCCAACAGCACTCCCTTCGCGCCAAAACCAGCCAAGAGGACCGTGTTGGGCCTGCGGAAAGAAAGGGCATTTTGCCAATGAATGCAGTTCTAAAACTCAGGGAAACGGGAGGGGGAGAGGGCACCTGGGCCGTGCACGGCCCTCTCCCACTTGGGACATGAGGCGGCCCAACTATGCCAACCCCGAAGGGGGCAAGGTGCTCCCGAACCCACTGCCCCCTCAAGAAGTGACCATCTTTATGGTTCAACCGACAGTCCAGCCGGATCTGTCCCTATCTCAGAGGCAGCAAAGACCACCCCTTGGGGGCGAGACCCCTGGGTGGCCCTGGCGGTAAAATGTGATAATCCACCAGTGGTGTGGGGGATCTGTTCCCTTTCTAATACCTCAAATGATACCACCATTAGAGTTCCCTTATTGATCGACACCGGAGCAGATGTTACAGTTATCCCTGAGACAAATTGGCCCCCACATTGGAAATTGGAAGATGCCCCCATGGTGGGTGGAGTTGGAGGACTAACCCGAGCTCGAAAGAGTGCTCAATTGGTAGCAATAACGCTTCACACTGAAAAAGGACTGGAGAAAACTATTACCCTCTTCCCACATGTCATGTCAGGAGTCCCACCCCTGTTGGGAAGGGACGCTTTATCCCTATTAAAAGCCAGGGTGACAAATTTATCATGAGGGCCACTGCCGCACACCCACTTCATGGAAGTCGTCTGACCCAGTGTGGGTCAAGCAGTGCCCAAAAGATGGTAAAGTTAAGTGGTGTCTGCTTAAGTCCATTAAACCGGACCTCCAGAATAAAACTAATGAAAATTGTGAGTTTTTGTCCACAGGACCGGATTATCGGACACTCCCGTAACCCGTATGCCCCGGTGGTAAGAGAAGACGACAAGGCGGCAAGCACTCTGTCCGCACCTGGGAGTTCCCTACCTTCCGGCTGCAGAATCAGCCAAACCCAAATCTTACGAGTTCTTGTTGGTTATGTTATGATGTCCCAGTTATTCCTGGTTACCCCAAGTTACACCCCATGATTCCCAGTTACCCCCCAGTTACCATTGTTCAGTGTGTCTTATGTATTCTGTTCGAGATTTGATATATACTCTTTAAAGTTTTTACAGTTTAGCCAATTTAGTTAAGCATAGAGGGGAGGGAAATGTAGGTAGTTAAGGCTTGGCAGTCAGAAGATGTCGCGCTGTACGGAAAGGTAGGACCACTCTCCGGACAGACAATAACATTTGGCTTGTGATGTAAGCAGACAGAAGTGACGTTGTAAACCCAAGCTATATAAGGTTGTGCCACACAGCAATAAATGCCATTTGCCATCCACCACATTGGTGTCTGTGAGCTGATGGCCCAAGCAGCCTGGGGTTGGTCACCGTGCCGTTCCTGAACCAGGTCGCCACGCCTCCAAAAGGCAACACACTTTGTGGAGCTTTCCTTCTCTTCCCACTACCAAGAAAAGCTCCATCATCTCTGAAACCATCCTTCAAGCTGCAGGCATCTGCTACAGTGCTCTGAGCCTCCACTTTACCAGGCTAAGGAACCCCACGTCCCTCAGCCTCTCCACACAGGCACCAAATTCCATCCTCACAGATCTCCTTAGGGCCTTTTCCATTTTCCCCTCCATTCCTCCAGAACAGGGAGCCCCACCCTCAGACACACTAGTCCACATGTGGCCACACCAGTGCTGAGTCAAGGGGCATGATAATTCCCTTGTCTGGTTGGCCACACTCCTCCTACGCTCCCTGTGTGCACTTGGCCTTATTCATGCTGATCATGCCCCGCTGGCTCACATGGCATCCCTTGTAATGCCCAGGCTCTTCTCACGATGGTCAGTCCTGGGCTGTCAGGTCCCAGCCTGCCCTCCTGTATGGGGTTATTCTCTCCCCAGTAAAGGACTGGCCACTTCGACTTGTAAAACTTCATGAGGTTTCTATTCCCAAATCCCAGAGATTCTCAAGGTCCCCCATGAGTGAATCTCCACTGGGCCAGATTTTAATATGTGCATATACGTGGCTCTCCCTGACATGTGATGCCTCAGACAAGATAAGCATGAGGAATTGTAGGACACTACAGACAAGAAAAGGAGGCTTCTGTGTTCAGTGATATGGCTGACCAATTTAGGAATTTCCCTGGTGATCAGCTCAGAAACACCAAAAGAGCTGTGAGGGAAGAGGAAGGTGGGCGATTTTCATGGGAGGGTGCAGGGATGGTCAAGGGGAAGTAACTCAGGGAGGGCAAAGAGGGAAAAAGAAAAGGTGAACCACAGGAAATGATCAGGGCTGTTTCAGGGTACCAGCCAAGCATCCCTGCATTTGCGCAACAATGCCTGGAGAGGGACAAGGAAGCCACAGATCACCTGACCAAATGTTGTGGCTTCCTTCAGTTGTTACCAGGAACCTGAATGCTTCCCTTCCCATCATGAAGGCAAGATGTGTGGTGGAAGGAAATGCTGAATCATTTATGCTGGCAACAACATCAAGGGATTCCTAGGCCAAACTCTTGCTCAAAGCAGGGTCACCTATGGGCTCAGAACATGTTGCTCAGGACTTTATTCACTTTGAGCTTCAAAAGCTGCAAGAATGGAGATGACAGAAGCTCTCTGGGAAATCTGCTCCTGTGCATGACTGCCTTGATGGGGAGAAAGTTTTTCCTCCCTTGTTTCAGTTGATGCCCATTGGCCCTCATCCTCCCATCAGGCTCAACAGTGAAGAGCCTGGCTCCATTCTCTTTCTGATATCAAGAACATACAGGAAGGCTGTTATTAGGTCTTCTCAATGCCTTCTCCTCTCCCGGCTTTGCACTTTTGCAGTAAGGAAGGCCAACGACATCCTGGGCTGCATTCGGAGGAGCACTGCCAGCAAGTTGGGGGAGGTGATCCTTCTTCTCTGTTCAGCATGGCTATGATTTGTTGTGCTCAATTCCCTCAGGGTTTTCAACCCCACCAACTTCACTCACACTGTATTCAAAGCTGCCCTCCACATCTTCCACCAGTCCCGCCCTGTCTTCTTGTGAAAAACTCTTCCAGGAGAGCATTCCCCCATGTCAGGTCAGGGATTACCTTCTGCTCTCCCTTTGAACGAGGCATTCTAGCAGAGTCCATGTTCTCTAGCAGGGTGTGAGGTTATCCTGACCGGACGACCGTTGCATATTGAGGAGCTGGAGATCAACATAACAGTAAACTTGAGTAGACCCATGGACAATTCCCATGGGAGCGCCCTCTTTTTCAGTCACTACAAATGATGACGAGAAGACTTTTCCTTGTAAGAAAACACTGAAAGAGCTCCTATCTTCCACCTTGTTGGGGACAGTGTTGCAATGGCTCTTAAGACCTCCAAGCAGCTGTCTCCCCACTGCTGGCCGGGCAGAAGGGACCTGGCAGCTAGCACACGAGAGGACACCATGTGCTACTGTGCTGCATAGGCCCCTGCTCACCACCCCAGCAGTGCTGGAGGCAGGCGATACCTGAGAGAATGTCTACAGCCACGAGAAACCTGAGGGCAATGTAAGGATGGTGTTAATGGTGTAAAGGTAGGATGTTGCTGTCATGCCCAGTGAGCCAAGGAGCATAATAGATGAGGCCATGAAGGTGATCAGCTCAACAATCAGTGTTTCTGCACAGGACAGCTTGATCAAAAGCACACTGTCACAGAAGACGTGGTCCACACGACTGGCATTGCAGAAGGGCACCCTGGCAGCCAGGACAGTGGAGGCAATGGTGACTAGGAATCCCGAAGTCCACAAGCCCAATGGTAGCTGAAAACAAAGGTGACTGCTCATGAGCATGGAGTACTGAAGAGGGTGACACAAGGCCATAGAACAGTCATAGGACATGACAGCCAGAAGGACAAACTCAAGGTAGCCCAGAGGAGAGTAGAAGTAGCACTGAGTTCAGCAGCTTGGATAGGAAGTGGCTTTGCTGCCCATCAGCAAGTTTCCTCTGGCTTTGGATATGACGGATGTCGTGATGAAGATCTCCAGACAGGAGAGGTTACAGAGGAAAAGGTACCTGGGCCCGTAGAGGTCTCTTTCAGAGAGGATGAGGGAAACAATCAGCAAGTTTCCCCCTAAGATCACCAGACACAAAGCCAGGAGAGTAATTGCCATTAGGTGTTCCTGATGTTAGAGGGAGGAGTAGCCAAAGAGAAGGAACTCTGTGATGGTCGTATGGTTCAACATCTCAGCATCCGAGCTGCAATAAGTGAGGGCAGATGGTCATCATGGGAAAGAGCTTCAGGAGGTTAAAAGAAGATGAGACAGAACAAAACAGTGTAGAAGGATAAGACATTCATACAAAGATTGAAAGGAGAACAAAAGAGAGGAGGGGAGAATTAGCCTAGCGCAAGAAGGCATCATTTTATGCACTAAGAGCAAACGTAGTATGGGGGCTAGAGTAGGAATCCACTGTAAACTGTATGTAAGTTCTTGTATTTGAGCTCTTTCCCCAAGAGTCACTTCACAGTCAATGGAGAAAAAATAGGGATTTCTCACTTGTTTTTACTGTAGCTTATTTAAACATGTATTTTAGGCTGATCAAAAATGTATTGTAGTGAAAGGGAAAACACGTCAGTGAAGTGGCTTTAGCCTTTTGATTAGGACAGAAACAGGGAGAAGGCGGCATGAAGACGTTGACAAATGCAGAAGTGTGTGGGAAGTGAAGGAAAGCAGGAGAGTTAGAAAAGAGGGAAGATTTATTCCCTGGAAAGGGTTTGATTATCAAGGAACACCAAAGCCCAACAGAGAAAAGAAAAACATGCTGTGTTCAAAATTGTTCTGTTTTTAAGACTGTCTTTCCATCCACGGTTGACCTTTGCCAGGTAGAACAGAAAAATTATAAAGAATCTTCCTCAGTCAGTGACAACTTTCTTGCTGAAAAACAGTTTGATAAAACATTCTCGCTGTCAGAGGGAAAAATAAGAATTAAAAAGCAAAATAGGAGAGGAAACAAGAGGAAAAATCAAAGGGTGCCATTTTTTCAGGAGCCTCAACTATATCTTCTCATCCCTGAATGTTACATCCCTGGCCATCTCTTCTTTGTAAAGATGAAGTCCCACAGGGCACTTCACCTCACAGGTTTCTCAGTCACCCTTATCAGGCAGTTGTTCCAAATGTGCTCCAAAACCCGCCTGCATGGCTTGCACCTCACTGTATTGCTTTTAATGCTTGCATGCAGCTGGTTCATCTTGACTGGGGTGTCTCTCACAAGAGAACAGTACGAGGAGATGCAGGACACTGCCAATACCCCTCCTGGAGGAACTGTGGCTTCTTGGGGGTCTGGTACTGATAAAGCCGTAGGTCTGGACCCAGAGGGGAAGCAGCCCTTTGGGAGGGAGCTGCAGGAACGCATTTAGCTCTGCCTGGGGATGGACAATGAGTCATCTGGGAGCTGAGGGGTCAACAGGAGAGGGGAGAACATCAGGGACACCACTGCGGTGGGTGGATGTCTGCTACAGATCTCCTGATCAGGAAGAGGAAGTAGATGAGGCCTTCTTCAGACACCTTCTCTCTGCTGACATCCCACCTGATCCATACAGCAGTCGAGTCTCATTGCCAGCCCTTTCCAACCTGTGAGCTTGGGAGGTATTGTACAGTAGTCATGCTCTTGCATTGCTCATCCCCATAGAATACTACCCCAGGAAGAGTCCTGAGCAATGTGAGAGGAACAGGATCTCCCATCCCAGGGGCTGGAGGTCAGCAATTTGCTCTTTCTCTTAACATAACACATCCAAGTTCACACAGAATCTCTTCCTTTCAATGGCATTTGTCTACCGGTCATAATTTTATCCAGTTTTCTGCTCTAACCAGCCCCTGGGGAGCTTTTGTCAATAGCGTCCTCAGTGGGAGCCATTAACAGTACAGGAAACTTTGGAGTTTGTATCTGATACTGACTCCTTGAAATGTTTCATCAATACCTCTCAGTGCCTGAGGTTGATGGAGTTGGCACCAAACCCTCCTGAGGGGTCATTAAAGTGCCTTGGGCTGTTGCTGTGGTGCTGAGCTGGGCCGGGCTCCTGGGCCGGAGGGAGCTCCTGGCAAGTGGGCAGCGCTGCAGAGAGACAGCTCTGCCCAGGAGCAGCTCCTCTGCAAAGCGCAGCAGGGCTGGGGCACTGCCTGCAGGCACCCAGGGCAGAGCAGCGAGGCACACACAGCTTCAAGGCAGCCTGGGCTGGGAGGCTGCTGAGAGCTCCGAGGAGGAGAAAGCGTCAGGGCCCTGGCCACAGTAAGTCTGGGGGTGCAGGGCAATGCAGCTGCAGCTCGGGGAGGGATCTGGGGAAGCGGCAGAGCCGCCAGGAATCTGCCTCCTGCCTAGAGGTGGAGGAGGAGGAGGAGGAGGAGGAGGAAGAGGACGAGCTGCTCCCAAGCAGGACTTCCCTGGTGCCCCCTGCGAGGGCCAGGCCATGAGGGCTGCCTTCTGGCGGGGCCGGCTGCAGGGGTGTGCAGCCGGGTGTGCAGGCAGGGGTGCCCAGGGCTGTCCTTCCCAGCAGGGTCCCTGCACCCAGGGGGCTGTGCTGGGGCAGGGACTCTGCCGCCTGCCAGGGTCAGCACTCAGCCTGCCCGGGGAGCTCCCCACGGCACTGTGGGGAGAAGCTTTGGGGGGAAGGAGAGACCCCTGCTAAGGCAGGCTCCTTCTCCTCTCCAGAGGCTGCTGCGTGGATCAGGGATGCTCACAGCTCCAGATATTCCCCAGCTCATTTCACAGTGAATTTATCACAAATACTTCCAGCTCAGAGATTTCATGCTTCTCTTGTTTTTTCTAGACTCTCTGCTTCCTATTTTCTCTTGCTCATCTTGGTGGGAAAAGGAAATACAGCTGTGTAGATGAGAGCAGGGGCTGACACACTTACACTTTCACAATGATATTTAATATGAACCTCAGTAAGTGCCTTCATCCCCCACCAGCCTACAGAACACACCAGATCACCTTAACATTTTCATCAGGGTTTGGGTGGGCTGTGCTTTATGCCCTGCACACACAGAGGCTGCAGGGCAGAGCTGTGCTCACAGGGGCTGGGATGGGGACTGTGAGCACTGGCAGGGAGGAAACATGGGCTCAAAGACAGAACTGCCAGCCTGGACACCTCAAGGCAGTGGAGACCTGGGCAGGGAGGGAGGGAAATGCTAAGGGAAACCCTGCTGCAGGGAAGACTCCTTCCCTGAGCAACACTCCTCTTGTCTCCTCTGCCACCCAGCACAGCCCTTAGCCCGTGGCTCCTGGCCGTTAGTCACCTCCTGGCCCAGCAGCCCAGCAGAAGGGATGAAGTGCATCTCTGCTGCCAGGGGCCCAGTTCCCGCTGAGCAGGGCCTGAGGGCGACTGTCCTGCATTGCTGCTGTCTGGGAGGTGCTGTGCAGAGCTGCCGAAGGGAAAGGCTTTCCTGAGTGCCCGTCTGTCCCTCTCCTTGCCTTGCTCAGATGCCCTTGGTGTTGCTGACAGGCTCTCTGGGAAGGGGGTTTCCAGCTGCAGGGTCAGGCACAGAGCTTGGGAGCCCTCCTCTGCAGATGTGCCCCCAGCAATGAGGTGTCCCAGCTTTCCTCTAACCCATGAAGCTCTGGGTAATGCAGTCTGTGAGGCTGGGCCAGGAGCTGGCTCTCCCTTAAGAAGTTGCTGTGGTTCGGACCCTTGGCTCTCTCCTTGGGGTGTCCATCCCAGCTGTCTGCTGCTTCCAGGGGACTCTGTGAGCCGTGGGTGTCATTGGCTACAGTGGGGTGCTGAGACTTGGAGAAAGGGTGAGTCATTTGGTGCTCTGCAGTGGATCCCTCTGCTCTCAGCAGTGTCTAGTTGCTTTTCAGGGTAACATGAGAGTGTAATCACACTTGAACTCAGAAAGGTGCAATTCAGGGCAGCTGGGAACAAGACAGAAAGACAGACCAGCTGCCCTCACTCTGCACTAAGGCACAGAAAATCCTCTTGCCTCACTCAACTCACTCTTCTCTCCCTGAGTGCAGCCGAAAACCCTCTCAGCCTGTCTTCTGCTTTCCCCATTCCTCACCACTGGTAGAGCAAAGGCTGACAAGCCCTTCTTGAATAGGGCAGGTTTTTTCACAGTCACAGAAAGAGCTGACTCCTTGGCAGACAGCATGCAAAAACCCTTCCCCGCATGAAATGCTTGTCCAGCACCTACCACAGCTCCAGCTACAGAGCTGAAGGAAGATCTCAAAAAAGTGGGGTGCCATGTATTGACAGGGATGGGATAAGGACAGAAGGTGTTGATATTTATAAGAGAAATATACCCTAATGTGTTGTCATCTTTCCTCCTTGAACAGGCTCATCTGTCCAGACAAAGCAAATGTTAAATAACAGATCCATTACCCACTTCCTCCTCCTGGCATTCGCAGACACGCAGGAGCTTCAGCTCTTATACTTCTGGCTCTTCCTGGGCATCTACCTGGCTGCCTTCCTGGGAAATGGCCTCATCATCACAGCCATCGCCTGCAACCACCACCTCCACACCCCATGTACTTCTTCCTCCTCAACCTCTCCCTCCTTGACCTGGGCTCCATCTCCACCACTCTCCCCAAAGCCATGGTAAATTTACTAACAGACACCAGGGATATCTCTTACTTGGGATGTGCTGCACAAGTATTTCTGTTTCTATTTTTGTTAACATCAGAGTTTTCTCTTCTCACCATCATGGCCTATGACCGCTACGTTGCCATCTGCCAACCCCTGCACTACGGGACCCTCCTGGGCAGCAGAGCTTGTGTCCACATGGCAGCAGCTGCCTGGGGCACTGGGCTGCTCAATTCTCTCCTTCACACTGCCAACACATTTTCCCTACCAATCTGCCAGGGAATTGCTGTGGACCAGTCCTTCTGTGAAATCCCCCAGATCCTCAAGCTCTCCTGCTCAGATTCCTACCTCAGGGAAGTTGGACTTCATTGTGGTAGTGCTGTTTAGGATTTGGGTGTTTTGTTTTCATCATGCTGTCCTATGTGCAGATATTCAGGGCCAGTGCTAAGGATCCCCTCTGAGCAGGGACGGCACAAAGCCTTTTCCACGTGCCTCCCTCACCTGGCCTGTGGTCTCCCTGTTTGTCTCAGCACTGGCATGTTTGCCTACCTGAAACCCCCCTCCATCCTCCTCCCCATCTCTGGACCTGATGGTGTCATTCTGTACTCAGTGGTACCTCCAGCAGTGAACCCCCTCATCTACAGCATGAGGAACCAGGGAGATCAAGGATGCACTGAAGAAGCTGATTCAGTTAGCTTCCTCTCAGAGCAATAAAGTGCCTCTTTGTTTCTTCAGAAGCTGTTTCAAATTCATCTCTGACATCCTACCGTACATTGATCATTTTATTTGTCTAAATCTTTTTTTTTCTAGAAATATCTGCAGTCACTCTTCTTCCTCAGAAACATGAACCAGCCTCTCTGACCCAGAGACCTTTGTGCAGTGTGTCTGGTAGGACAGTACAGCTGGCCTCCCATGCCACATAACCATAATAAAAGGGATTTTCTAGTACCTGATTCTGGAGGTTGGTTCTTCTTCCAAAGCTGAGGTCAGGAACAGGCTGAAGGAATTGCCCCTCTGAGCGTGCTGCTGTGCTGGGGTTCTCCAGGGGTTCAGGGCAGGAGGGCATGGGGGGATGTGTTAGGGAATAGGCCTGTGCTGCCCCTTCACGTGGGGGTGCCCAGTGCAATGGCAATGATGGCTGATCCATGGGGATCTCCCTGGGACCATCTCCCCGTGGCTTTCAGCCACCACTGCCCTGCAGAGCAGCACCGCCAGCTCAGGGCCGTGCCTGAGGTGACATCCCGCGACAAGAGCAGACCTATTTCTGGAGGCACCAGTTTGGGCAGCTTTTCTCTGGCTGGCACAGCAGGAGCTGCCTGGGGAGCCCCCAGTGCAGGAGTCTTGTGCTGGGGAGAGGGACGGGCACAGAGGGGCTGCCAGCACTGGGCAATCAGGATCTCTTGGAGAGAAGAGCAGCAGAGAGAGGGAGACGCTGGCCTGCGTCTGCTCATGGCATGGCTGGCCCCAGCCCTGGGGCTGATGGGGAGGCTGAGAGCCCTCTGTGCCCCAGGAGCTGCTGTGACCTTCCGAGGGGCTGGGGCTGTGGGGTGAGTGCCCAGAGCTCTGCAGCACACCCCAGCCTATCTCGCTGGTCATTTCCAGCACTGGCTGCTCACCCAGGTTTATGGGTGAGCGTTGCTGCTAAACCATCTCCATCCTCCTGCTGGTCTCAGTGCCTGTATGGGGGCACCAGCCAGCCCTGCCTGGCCTCTTTTCTGGCCCAGACCCTGGCAGACCCCAGAGAAGGGCTGTCTGTGAATGCCCACATGGGACACAGCTGGGGCTGGTAAAGTGTTGGATACTGGGGGAGCCTGCAAATTGTATATTATGAGATTATGTCTTGCTGGGGCTATGGGGGGGACAATGAACTGATTGCTCTCACTGGCATCATAATGGGGGGAACTTACCCTGCAAGCAAGCTAGGCTGGGGGTGTACAAGAAGCTGGGAGGGGACACAACTGGGACACCTGACCTCAGCTGACCAAAGGGACAGTCCATACTGTATGACATTGTGCTCAGCAATAAAAACTACAGGGAAGCAGGAAGGGGAGATGTTTGTAGTGACAGAGCTTGTCTTCCCAAATAACCACTGTGTATGATGAAGCCCTGCTTTCCTGGAGATGCCTGAACACCTGCATGCCTGTGAGAAGTAGTGAATGAATTTCTTTATTGTGCTTGTCACTTGTACACAGCTTTGTTTTATTTATTAAACTGTCTTTACCTCAACCCATGATTTTCTCACTTTCACCCTTCCAATTTTCTCCCCCCGTCTCACTGGGGAGGAGTGAGTGAGTGGCTGTGTGAGCCTAAGCAGTCTACTGTGATTAATCCACAACATCTCAGCCTCTCTAGATCTCCCTGGATGGCAACTCTGCCCTCCAGTGTACTGACCCTTACTTCCACAATTCAGTGGCATCTTCAAGTCTTAGTGAGAGTGCACTCTTTCAGTTCTTCCATGTCCTTGGTAAAGATGTTTGCCAGGACAGATCCCAGGGTGAACACTTGCAGTACTCCATGTGTTACTGATCTGCCTGCAGAGAAAAATTCATTCACCATGAACTTCTGAACCCCACCATCAAACCAGCCATCCAGACTGTAAGGTCCTTACTTGGGCATTTCGCCATGTCCAAAGCGTGGTGGTGAACGGAGTTCAATCCAGCAGGCAGCTGGCCACAAGTGCTGTTCCCCAGGGATCAGTACTGGGGCCAGTTCTCATTAATATCTTTATCAGTGATCTGGATGAGGGGATTCAAGTCCACCATCAGTAAGTTTGCAGGCAACACCAAGTTGTGCTGGAGTGTTGATGTGCTGCAATCTAGGAAGGCTCTACAGAGGGGTCTGGACAGGCTGGAGTGATGGGCAAAGGCCGATTGTATGAGGTTCAAGAAAGCTCAGTGTTGGGGCCAGCACTTTGGGCACAACAACCCTGATGCAAATCTACAGGCTGGGGGAAGAGTGGCTGGAAAGCTGCCCAGCAGAAAAGAACCTGGGTGTGTTGGTCAACAGCTGGTTGCAAATGAGCCAACAGAGTGCCCAGGTGGTCAAGAAAGGCAATAGCACCCTGCCTTGTATCAGAAATGCTGTGGCCAGCAGGATTAGGGCAGTGATCATCCCTCTGTACTGGGCACTGTGAGGCTGCACCTTGAATACTGGGATCAGTTTTGGGCCCCTCATTACAAGAAAGACATTGAGGTGCTGCAGTGTGACTCGAAGAAGCGTAATGAAGCTGGTGAAGGGTCTAGAGCACAAGTCTTATCAGGAGCAACTGTGAGAACTGGGGTGTTTAGAGTAGAGAAATGGAAGCTCAGGAGCAGTCCCTTATCGGTCTGTACAACTACCTGAAAGGAGGTTGCAGTGAGGTCTGGGCCAGTTTCTTTTCCCATGTAACAAGTGAAAGGACAGGAGGAAATGGCCTCAAGTTGCACCAGGGGAGGTTTAGATTGAATATGAGGAAACATTTCTTTACTGCAAGGGTTATAAAGCATTGGAAAAGGCTGCCCATGAAAGTAGTTGTGTCACCATTGTTGGAGGTACTTAAAAGACATGTAGATATGGCACATAGGGACCACATTTAGTAGGTGGGCTTGGCAGTGTTAGTTTAATGGCTGGATTTGATGACCTTAAGAATATGTTCCAACCTAAATGATTCTATGATTCTGTGACTGACAGGGAAGATGGGGAGTGAGGCATGGCCTGTTTAATGTGGCTCACATATATGGAGCTCCTTTACAGGACAGGCAACACTTTAAGTTCATGCTTGTCATAAAATCACAGAATCACAGAATGGTTTGGATTGGAAGGGACCTTTGCAGATCATCTGGTTCCAACCTCCCTGCCTTGATGATTAACTTCTATTAGTTCTTTTTTCTTTTTTTTTTTTTTTTTTCTGATTCTTCAGTGTTTTTAAGACTTGTCAAGAAAAACAACAAGTACACCAAAAGAGATTTGAGTGAATTGCCAGTGAAAACCAGGTGAGCTACCCCCATGCCTGTGTGTTCCTGGCAAGGAGTCTGTCCTGAGAAGGGGATCCAGCCTCTGCCACTCTCTGGAGAGGGAAATCAGCAGTGCCCATGCCTCCTGGGGATACAAAAGGAGACTTTTACAAGAGTACCTTCATGTCGAACTGCTTTGGAAGGGCTACTTGAGGATGGCTTACATTGCAAATACTGATTGAAGTGACATTGCCCAGCATGTCTACAAAGCAAGCAGAGTGTTTCATTACAGTAATTTTACACTTAATTAATTCACTTTGCTTTGTTTCTTTGTTTCTTTCAGGTACTGCTACTCTTAGGGAAATCATACTAACATCTGAAGGATTCTTGACAGAAGCCTCACTGTGTTTACATCTCAAGAAATGGGATGCCAGAGGCCAAGGGAAGGACGGGTTGGACACTCATCAGGGATTTAGCAAACCAAAAGCGTGCTCCCCTCTCCCCAGCACCATACCCCCCTTATTGAGAGAGGTGAGAAACTCTGCAAACTAGATCTGGACTCACAGTTGTGTAACTTATGCCTAGTTGAAAAAGGTGTTTTCATGTCAAGATCACGATTTTGAGATTTCATTTGAGCCAAAACCATTTAAATTCACATCTACCTCCATCTTCATTCTGATGCTGCCTGATGTGTGACAGAGCTGTTCTGATCTCCAGGCAGGATGGGGAAAAATGTGATGCCTGGAACATGGAAATTGTCCCCTTGCCAGCAATGTGAATGCAGCAGGCTTGAGCCAAGAGGCCCAAGAAACCAAATTTCCGTAGACAGCTAATGAAACATCCCATAGGCTGTGGGACTTCCTTTCTACTGATATAGAATTTGTAAATCCAGATGATACAGCTTCACCTATTTTTTTCTTTTCTTAAAGAATTAGTAAATCCAGATGATACAGCTTCATCTATATTTTGATTCTGTTTGAAACTTGTCTCTCAGCACTGAGGTATTTAGCCCGTATTGTTACTTTAAAAGTCTGGTTTTGAAAAACTAGCCCAGTGTGTGGAGGTTTTTAGTGTCTAATTCAAGGAGGTAATGGGGATTATACTGTGGGTAACACTTACATAGTTGTGTCATGACTTTTGCTGAATCCTGATGAATTCCTTGCCTGAGTCTCCTTTCCAGAGAAGCCTGACCTGGAGTTAAAAGTACTCAGGGTTGTAAGGAAAGGTAGGCCTTGCCACAACAGTGGTCAAAGATTCCAGCACTTCAGAAGTTACAGCCTTCTTTGAGAACCAGGTAAGCAATGCTTCCTCCCTGCAGTGCCTGGGGAGAGCTGAGCTCTGCCTGGGTCACTAAAGAAATTGTTGGTGCTATAATCTCCAGGTCACAGTGCAGAGCAGGGGGCACTTTTTTTTTTTTTTTTTTTTTTTTTTTTTTGCTGGTGATGCATCACTGAATCAGCAAGGGCAAGGGCAGAGCAGGGCATTAGATCTGAGTCAGGGTTTGCAGAGAGATCACAGAAGGGAAGATGTGGTGGGGTAGAGGCAGAGAGTGACGCCCCAGGTCTTTGTTCCCAGGCACCATCAGCACAGAGGTCAACCCTTCATGCTGAGCATTGCAGGTGGGTGCTGGATGTCCCGAGTCAGGGAACTGCTGATTTTGCTGTGGGTGTTTGTGCAGGGAAAGTGTGTGAGTGAGAGCTGAGTCTCAGCCCTGTCTTGTGCTGCACATTGTCCCCAGCCCAGCTCCCTCCTTCCCCAGATACCCTGAGACCCAGTAACTTCCAGCAGAGATGCTGGGGAGGGGCTGGTGGTGCTGAGTTCCAGCTGGGCTGGGCTCTGTTGGAGTCAGCCCTGGCACTCGCCCACTTCAGTTAGCATGGAGGAAAAGTCAGTGCAGGGTCTTTGGGTCCAGATCACCTGAGCCCTTCTCCTCCCACAGGGCTCTGTCCTTTCTCAGCTTTCTCCTTTTTCTCTCCCTTCCTCACCATTCCACAAGCTCAGACCCTCAGCTTTCTGACATGGACTCTCACTCATCCAGTGGGGAGGGCTGGGGGCTTTACTCATCCTCGTCAGCTCTGCTTAAAGATGTTTGTCCTCCTCTCTTCTAGAAGCCAAACATTCCCTGCTGGGAGGTGGGTTTGACAACACTGAGAGCACCATGTATTTCAAGGAGCACAGCTGGGATGCTGCTTCTCAGGCAGGCACTTTCCCTGGCTGTGCCCTCAGGCATGTCCCAGGCATCGCCCATGGCCCTGAGCCTGCTACTCTCCCACCTCAGCCCCAGGCACCCCCGGGACACCCTTCCCAGTGCCCAGCAGTGCTGAGCAGGGAGCCCTGCGAGCACAGCTGGCTGTGCCAGGTCCTGCTGCTGGGCTGGATGTACAGGGGGGCAGCCCCAAAGCCCTGGGGACCCTGTGCCGAGGAGGTGAGCATGGGGAGTGAGTGGTCCTCACTGGAATTTTCCTTCCTCCCTGCACAAAGTCTCTCATGAGACTTCTGGTTGATACACAGTTATAATTTTCTTTAATTTCCTTTTTTCTCTTTGTTTCTCACCTTTTCTTTTACTGTCTCACACACAGTGTGGGCTCAAGCATCCTCTGTCATGATCTCATTGAACACTCCCTTTGTCTGAGCTGGAAGCTCCTGACCTGCTCCTTGTCAATGCAAGAAATTGGCCTGCTCAGGGCAGGAATGCTCTCCTCAGAAGGGCAGCATTTCTGAGAGCTGAGACCACTCACCCAGAGCTGTGTTCAGCCTTCTCCCAGTTGGAGAAAAGACATCTGCCTTGATCTTTTCACAGAAACAATTTATTTCAAATCATGGCACTGGTTTTCCTTGGAAGAGCACAGAGGATCTCAGTTCTAAACAGCTATTCTGGTCATGTTGAGAATCCCCGAGCACAGGAAAGCAGGATGTCAAAATGTGAGCAAATGCACATGATGTTTGCAATTCCAGCATGAGGAAGAGGCAGCTCCATGGGGCAAGTCAGCCCTGTGGTCAGAGGGACTGCTCTTGGGACAAGTGGGTCTGTTGTCTTGAAGAACCCAGGTCCCTTAAATTAGTTTAAGGAAGAGAGAAAAATAGACTATGAACAAAGGAAAATAGTTGAGATTTTTTTTTTTTTTTTTTTTTGTAACCTTTTTAATCAGTAATGTCCATCACAGTTCTTTACTTAGTGTGGAAATGCAGGTGTTTTGTCACAGGCCTCCTTCCTGGCAAGTGGGGGAAGAAAGAGAATCAAAGCTGTATGGGAAAAATGGGAAGAGGAGAATCAGACATCACCCACGAAGTTCCTGCTGAGGGCAATGGGGAATGTGCCCTCACTCCAGACTCCACTCTTCCTCCTGTCACCCATCATGACTGTGATTGGGCACATCCTCATCGCTGTTTTAGGTGCTGTCAGAGCAGCATCTGCACACCCCACGTACTTCTTCTGGGGCAATCTGCCCTCTTGGAGACCTGCTACAGCTCCACCCTCCTGCCCCGGCTGCTGGCCAGCTTGCTGAATGGGGACGGGACCATTTCTGCTCACAGCTGTATGGCTCAGCTCCACTGCTCTGGCTGCTTTGCAACTGCCGAGTGTTACCTGCGGGCCATGATGGCCTATGATTGGGATCTGGGCACGTGCCAGCCCCTGCTCTATGCAGGCTTCATGACCTGGAAGGTCTGCCTTCAGCTGGTGGTTGCACCTTGGCTATGTTGGTGTGTGCAACAGTCCCAGTCTTCTTATCCCAGCTGAAGTTCTGTGGCCTCAGGGCAACTGGCCACTTGTTCTGTGACCTCTCTGCTGGAGATGGCCTGCAGTGGCACCAGCATGTTCACACTCACATCCTTCATCCTCTCTTTCCTGAGCGTTGTCTTCCCCTTCCTGTTTGCTTTTGCGACCCATGTGTGCATCATAGCTGCCATCCTGAGGATGCCATCCAGCATGGGCAGCAGAAGGCCTTCTCCTCCTGCTCCTCTCCCTCATTGTCATCTCTCTTCTCTCCTGCACCCTCCTCACTGTCTACCTGCTGCCCAGAACAGCCCCGCTGAGGCAGCTCAACAAAGTGCTCTCCCTCTTCTGCCACTGTCCTCACGCCCCTGGTCAATCCCCTTGTCTACAGCCTGTGGAACAGGGAGGTCAGGGAGGACCTGAGGAAAGCTCTCAGGAAAGACAAGGCCTGCACCCAGGGTGCACAATAATGTTCCACCTGCAGGATGAATGCTTTGTGCTTCTGTTTTATCTCAGTAGGGAGGCCTTGGGCAGGCCTATGGTGTCCAATGCCGCAAACATTGTTTTAGGAGGGCGTGATATTGAGCACGTCTGTGGGATGGGAAAGGTCGAGGGGAAGACATTTCCTTTTAGAGAGTTCATAGAATCAGAATCAGAATGGTTTGGGTTCGAGGGGACCTTTAGAAGTCACCTGGTCCAATCCCCCTGCAATAAGCAGGGACATCGTCAGCTAGAGCTGGTTAATCAGAGCCCTGTCCAACCTGACCTCGAATTATTCCAGCATGGGGCATCTATCATCATTCTGGACAATGTGTTCCAGGGTTTCACCAATCTCATTGTAAAAACTTTCTTCCTTATCTAGTCTGAATCTACTCTCTTTTAGTTCAATACACCTACACACAGGGCTGTTCAGAGACACGAGTCCTTCCCTTGCACACGCAGAGGCAGTGCACTGCAGGAGCCATAGTGTCTCTGAACTCCTGCTGCCACCCCCAGAGGCTGGGAGGCACCTCAGCCCTGCGGTGCTCACCCTGCTCTGCACCCGTGGGAGATGCCCCGAGGCATGAGGAATGGACACAGGGACCGCGGTTCAGGGAAGCACCTCCCAGTGCTGCATTCAGGGGGTTTCCCAGGGGATGTGACTCTCTACATGAAGTGACCTCAAGACACAGTCAGTGTCACAGGCATTCATGGCACCCCCAGGAATAGCTGATGGATTTTGTGCTCACTCAGATTTATTTCACCACACACACATGATGTGCAGGTTTATGGTTTGTAAAATGCAAAGTTGAACTTCTGACATAATCATTTGGTGTCACTCTGTAGAAGGATAAACAACCTCTCTGTGCTGCAGTGAGAGGCCCGTGCTGTAAATGGTGGTTGTTATTGTATGGTCTGTGACAATTGCCATGGGGCAGCTTCCCCGGGGTGCCCAGCGCACATGGGCACAGATTAGTCCCCACTTTGCTGTTCCTTCAGGTCTCTCACAGGAGCCTGGCTGTACAAGGACACTGCTGTGTGCCCCCACCCTGCACACACAGACACACACTTCCACTCCTCACTGGTGGTTTCTCTCCTGGGCTATTTCCTGGGCATGGTCTTGAAGCAACTCTGGAAGAAGACCTAAGCCTTCATGCACTGCCCAGAGAAGATCCCCCTGTCTGATGGAAACACTGTCATGAAGGCCATCTCTGTCACAGAAGTGCCCAATGCTTGTCTCTACCTGCAGTTAAAGGACTGCCACACCGTGGGACGCTGACCACAGCACAAAACCACTCACATCTTAGACCAATACAAGGGATGATCTGGCAGGTCCAGAGAATGACTTGGAGGAAGGATCTCAAAGCATGTCTCTACAGTGTCCTTTATTTTGTTTAACCACAATGAGAGCATGGATCCTCATTTACACAGACTCTGGGTCACACAAAAGATTGATAGATACTTAATGAGAACAGGGAAAAATAATGACACTTTTTAGCAGAGAACATAATGTAAATAAAACAAAGAAAACAAAAAAAAATCAACCCCCAAAAGACCCAACAAAAATCTACAGACTGAGATCCTGTATGCAATCAGTTACACTTAGCGTTGTTTACAGAAGACACATATTTTATTGTTTCTGAAATTCAACCTGTTACCAGTTTCCTCAGGGCATCTTTGATCTCCTGGTTCCTCATGCTGTAGATGAGGGGGTTCACTGCTGGAGGCACCACCGAGTACAGAACGGACAGCACCAGGTCCAGGAATGGGAGGAGATTGAGGGGGTTTCAGGTAGGCAAAAAATGAAGTGCTGATAAAGAGGGAGAGCACGGCCAGGTGAGGGAGGCACGTGGAAAAGGCTTTGTGCCGTCCCTGCTCAGAGGGGATCCTCAGCACAGCCCTGAAAATCTGCACATAGGAAAAAAGAATGAAAAAAAACACCCAAATGCTAAACAGGCACTAAGCACAATAATCACAACTTCCCTGAGGTAGGAATCTGAGCAGGAGAGCTTGAGGATCTGGGGGATTTCACAGAAGAACTGGTCCACAACATTGCCTCCACAGAGGGTAGGGAAAATGTGTTGGCAGTGTGCAGGAGAGAATAGAGCAACCCAGTGCCCCAGGCAGCTGCTGCCATGTGGACACAAGCTCTGCTGCCCAGGAGGGTCCCGTAGTGCAGGGGTTGGCAGATGGCAACATAGCGATCATAGGACATGGCGGTGAGAAAATAAAACTCTGCTGTAGCAAAGAAGACAAAGAAAAAGAGCTGTACAGCACATCCCATAGGAGATGTCTCTGGTGTTCCAGAGGGAATTGGCCATGGCTTTGGGGAGAGTGGTGGAGATGGAGCCCAGGTCGAGCAGGGAGAGGTTGAGGAGGAAGAAGTACATGGGGTGTGGAGGTGGTGGTCGCAGGTGATGGCGGTGATGATGAGGCCGTTGCCCAGGAGGGCAGCCAGGTAGATGCCCAGGAAGAGCCAGAAGTGCAGGAGCTGCAGCTCCCGTCTGTCTGCAAATGCCAGGAGGAGGAACTGGGTGATGGAACTGCCATTGAAAATTTGCTTCCATTGGTTATTGGGCACTGTCCATGGAGGAAAAGACATTAGAAGTTAGGGTAGACTTCTCTGAGATAAAATCTACTCTGTATCTCTCAGCATCTGACTCTTCCTTTCAACCAAGACCTTTGGCCAGTCCCTCCTGTGAGCTCTGGTTGGTGCTCGCTGAGAGTGCCCCATGGAGAAGGGGCTCTGCTGTGAGCTCTGGAGGAGTCGGTAGGGCTGGACAGTTATAAATAAATCAGAACACTGATAATCTACATTAAATCCACTTGTATTATCAAAGAGGTTTACAGTACTATTTCTCCATTTCACCTGACTGCAGGGTGGAAACATGGGGATTTAATTTTTTACTGTTCTAGTTGCACCACTATAACTGAGGAGTGGTTTTAAGTCAGAAATTCTTGGCATTTCTGCTGAACTCCTACTGAAACATTGTGTTTCTTGAGTGGCCAAGGGGCTGTCCTGAAATTCAGAATGAGGTGAGGCATTCTGTCCATCAACCCTGGTCTCATCTGCCCTGTGCTGGCACCGCTTTGGGCTGGATGATGATAGACACAGCTGTTCCCCACAAAACAGGGCACTGCTGGGACTAGAGGAATCCAGTCTCCAAGCACAGCTCTCCAAAGCCCTCAGCCCTCTCATCGCACCTGAGGAGGATCTCAGCTCTCCCCTCCCAGCCAGGGACACAGAGGGCTCATTGCAGCTGCCTGTGTGCAGACGCCCAGCAGCATTTCCATGGCCTTAGCACTGAGGTGTTTCCTCCCTGGGGCTGCTGGATAACACAGAGATGTCCTGGGAAAGCTCTGCCCACCTGGAGAGAAACCTGCAGCCCAGCACGAGCCCCTCAGAGCAAGAGTTGAATGTCCTAAAGAGTGAGTGTCCTGAAAGGAGTATTGTGTCCTTTGTTTTGCCCTGAGCCCACAGATTATGAGGAGACTTTACTCCCATGGACACATCTGCACAGCAGGACCCACAGGGTTGGGCTCAGAACTGCAGCTTAAGCCCAGCCCCCCATCCCAGCAAGTCCAGGGATGACAGTAAGGGGAGCAGATACAGGGGGGAAAATGGACAAATACTACAGAGCTGGTGCTACTGGAGGCAGAAAGGGACAGGCGGTTAGGTATTTGCTAAGTTTTCCCCTTCAAAGCTGAGTCTGCTGGGAAGGTGCCCCATGGCCTTCAGGGCAGAGACTGTGTTGAGTGGGAGGGGACAGCAAGGGGTTGCCTCATGGAAGGCATCTGCAATGTAGGGGATGGCAGCGAGGTGCCCAAATCCCCCCCTCACCGCATTCCTGACAGCAACTCCATCTCCCTCCCTGCCCATGTCTCTGGTACCTGGGGCTGTCCCTGATGAGAGCTACTTTTTTGTCCCCTTATCTCCTCCCTGTCAGTGCTGCCAGCCCCCATCCCATCCACAGTGTGCTCAGCTCTGCCCTGCAGACCCCTCCTGGCAGCAGGACACTGCCAAGGGACAGCTCTGTGTTGTAGAGTCCTAAGGAGCAGATCAGAAGAGACCACAATGCTGAAGAGACCACAAAAGCAAAGGGATTTTGTAGTCAAAGGATTGGGTGAAGGGGCTTTATCAGGTTCCTCAAAGACCTACTGATCTGAGGGCTTTCTCAGAGGAAGGTGTCTGCATTGGAGGGGATGACAGGGAGATTTACAAATTCTTCCTCCCATGACATTTATGGTTGCAGTTTCCTATAGCTCTCTGCCCATGTCCCTGCTGCCTGCAGCTGTGCCTGCCCAGAACTCTCTCTGTCCTCAAATTTCTTTCCTATCAGAGATGACAGACTTCATCAGCAACTGCTGCATGCTCAGCTCTGACCTGAAGAGACCTCCCAGTTTCAGGCACTCACTCAGTGCCTCTCCCCATTTGCAGGCAGTAAGGAGCAGGTTAGACAAACACTGATGAGGAGAAAAAAAAATGTTGCGGGTGCTCTCTGTAGGTAGAGGAGTGGGTAAAAGCAGTTTATGTGGTTCCTACCAGACCTACTGATCGCTTGCTGTAACGGTTCATATCTCTGTCTCCCTCTCCAAGTGTAGCAGCTTCTTTTTCCTTTTCCCTGAAACAGCAAGAAACAGAAAGCACAGTCCTTTAAGGTAGCCTCTGCTATAATCTTCCTCTGGAAGAGTCCCCCCTGAAACACCATGAGCAGCTCTGGGTGCACACCCTGGCTTCACCCCTTCACATTTGTTGAACATGTGCCCCTGGATTGGGAGTCCTCCTGACAGATCCAATAGGCTGAGGGTTATGACAGTTTTAGGAGACCCTCCCAGGAACTGCAGCTGCATTGCCCTGCTCCCAGACACTTACCACGTAGAGGCCTGTGAAGATTTCTCCCGCAGTGAGATCTCCTCTGCCCTCCCAGCCCAGGCTGCCTTGAAGCTGTGTGTGCCTCGCTGCTCTGCCCTGGGTGCCTGCAGGCAGTGCCCTCAGCCCTGCTGCGCTTTGCAGAGGAGCTGCTCCTGGGCAGAGCTGTCTCTCTGCAGCGCTGCCCACTTGCCAGGAGCTCCCTCCGGCCCAGGAGCCCGGCCCAGCTCAGCACCACAGCAACAGCCCAAGGTGCCACTTGCTGTGGCCCCTCTGGGCTCCCTCCAGCTGTCCCTGGGGCTCCAGGGAACCTGCTGTGACACAGCCTGATGCAATCACTGATAATCCCTCCTTCATCTGGGAGAGGCACTACTTTCCAGCACTGCCATTTCTCCTAAAAAATTACAATTTGGGTGATATAATCAGTTTTTATTGTCCTATCATTACATAGGACATCCAGACACTTATTGGGAGGGATCTGTAGCTGAGCTCATTTTCTCATCTCAGATCATGATAGAGATGGAGATCAGGAGTGAGCTGTTCAGACACAGTTAGAGACATCTGAGGGTCAGGAGGTGTTCCAAGAAATGTGCGGAAGACTGCAAGCTCTTATGGAGCAATGCTGAGAGACAGGACAGCATCTGGGGGCATCTTCTTGGCATCTGAAGGGGACCATCTTTGGCCAACAGGAATGACAGCAGATGCCCACATTTAGTACAAGTGACTCTGCCACTGTCTGTTTTGTTCTGGGCAGCCTGTGCAAGGATTACTCTGAGCAAAGAGTCATGTACATTTGGGAGAGCTCAGTTTCTCTCTGTCTTTTCCATCAGCTGAATTTACTTGATCCCCACAACAGTGGTCTCATGAACACCTCCACATTACTTCACCAATCTTAGGGCATTTATGCTGTTTAATGACAAACAGGGCCTTCCAGTGTTACGTGAGGTGCCAAGGCTCTCTCACTCAGCTCCATGGGGTTGGCTGGGACAGCACTGGTACTATACATGCAAGCAATCTCCCTCCAGATCGGGGCTGTGACAGACCCCCCGCACAGCACTGCAGACAGATTCGGGGCTGCTGTGCAAGCCACTGACTGCCACCACTGCAACGTGGCAAGGTCTGTCCCTTCTCTATCCAGGAGATGGAGAGCAGTCCAGGAACACCAGGCACATCACACTGTGGTCTCTACACAAGTGTTTACCTTCTCAGACTGTTGGTTTTTATCTCCAACATTACCCACCCCCTCGATGATGCAGTCAAGGAAACGACAAAAAATTTTCACACCAGGCCTGTCAGCAGAACCTAGCTGTTCATGGAGATCACCTCCACATCCAATGATGTCCATCCCTAGCAGAGAAGACAGCAGTAAAATAAACCTGAATCTATCCAGGACTGCACTGCCCAGTCCTATTTCTATCACACGTAGATGGTGAGAGAGCTGAGATACTTCATGTCCTCTTTGCCTCATCTTTCACCAAGTTCTCCTAAGCCATTGTGCCTTATCACAGGCATCTGGAGGAAAACAGCTGAAGGTGAGGAGGAATCAAATAAGGGGCTACTTGATCAATCTCAAATGTCACCTGTCCAAAAGAACAAGTTTTATCAATCTGTCTATACATAGTGGAGAGAAAGTGTCATCAGCTTGCTCGTTCTTGTCCATGGCCTATGAAAATATTTACGGGAATGTACAGAACAATGTCAAAGTTCTGAAAATGAACTCCTCTTACACACTGATTGCACCAAGGAGTTTTCTGGAAATGTTGAAATTTTTGCCTAATATCTTCAGTCCAGAGTTGATGCAGTTGATCACAAATTCGTGGCCACCACCTCCAAGATACATGAGGGTAGATGAATGACCCTGACATGGGAGAGGAAATGTGACCCTGGGCTGATGGGAGACTTTCTGGAGGGGTACCTGGTGGACAGGCAGTTGAGAGAACTAATTTCTCTCCCTTGAGTAGAAGAGGAAGCCTGGACAATTGCACCCAAGCTGTCACGTGTTGGACGAGAAAGAGAAGTGAGTGGATCTAGATGTTGCAGAGCCTACCTGAAGATGTACCTGTAACCCAGATACACTGGGCTGAGTGTGGATTTGGCTGTGAAAAAGGGGGTGATTCATTTCTTTTGGTTCTTTTCTTCCCTCTGTGAATCGAGGGAGCTCATGACTTGAGGGTGTGAGTAGCTGGGAGTGAAAATGGACAGAGTCTGGGTCAGGGAGTGCTCTGGGGGTTCTTGGGATCTCTGCTTGACAGGAAATATGATTTTCTTTGGTATAAGGCCATCTCTGCTATGGAAATTGGACTGCAGACGAGGGAAGTTGGGCTTCATATACATCAGAGATGTGTATTTTATGTTTTATTAAACTCTGCCTGCATTTGGTTTTGCTTTTTTGGCAATTAAGAAACATCCTTCAGTGTCTGTGTATAGCTTGATTCCCAAGTATGGCAGGTGGGAGTTGGTGTCTATGTGGTGAAACGTGCAGCTACAGCCTGTCGTGGAGAAAGCTCAGATTGGAACAAAGGTGCTGTAAGTCCCAGGGGGCTGGTAAGAGACATGTGGGGTTGGAGGTAGGGACAAACACTGTCCAGAGAGTGTCTGACATACAGGGTCTTGACTTCCCCCTATATTCAGACTCGATAGGGAGAAGTTCAGGATCAGTATCAATTGGAATTGGGTGATGTCTCTTAGTGTGTAAGCACAAAAGTAAGAACTAATTGAAAAAGAAGATATTGTTTCCTTTTGACATTTAGTACGGAAAGATTTATACTATGACTACACTCCTGAAACTACCCGAATTCATCACATGGAAACTAAGGAATGCTGTTCTACCCAGAGACTTGTCTTGTGCAGACTTTTATGATGTTATTGAGCCCTCTGGTGCCAGTTGCTGAACTGCAGATCCTGGAAAGGGATTGACTCAAGCCTCTAGAGAAGTCGGAGTCAGCAGGAACCCTCCAAGTTCCTGAGGGTGTCAGTGATGGCCACCGAGGGCCATCACTGAAGAGCCCATGGAGGGAATGAGGAGACAAGGTTCCTGTCTCTGGGGGTGACGAAGCAGGAAGGCAGAGGCACTGCTGCCAGGCTGAAAATCAAATGTTCAGGCAACTGTGAAAGCCCTTGATGTGTTTCCTCACGCAGGATGATCAAGCCCTGACCCCATAGCCTGGGAATGGGGATCCTTCCCCTCAGGGGATGCTGAGGAATCTTCACACAGACACCTCACATCTTCTTCATGTCTTTCACACACACACTGTCACACATAGCCCCACTCCCTTGGACCAGGAGGTTTGTGCATCCTCCAGGCTCCTGGATGTTTCCTGAGGCCCATCCAAGTGTGGGGAGTGAAGGAAGGAAGGAGAGGTGTCTCAGCCTCCCCATCAGCCCCAGGGCTGAGGGCCAGCCATGGCATGAGGAGACGGAGGCCAGTGTCTCCCTGTGTCCCTTGCTCCAGTCTCCCAGGCATCTTTATTGTCCCCTGCCAGCAAGCCCCTCTGTGCCAGCCCCTCTCCCAGGAAAAAGAATCCTGGACCAGGGCCTCCTCAAACTTCTCCACTTACCCCAACAATAGAGAAACTTGTCTTGAGCTGGTGCATTCAGAAATAGATTTCTCCTGAGAGGAACGGATGCTAAAGAACATGCAAAAAGATATGAAGAAATTGAAGGAGTAATTTCCCAAAAGAGAGCAGACTTAATCACAAATGAGGATGCTCTTATGGTCCACTGACACAGACCCTGGTTACAGATTAAATAACTGCAGTTAGGTATTGGCCAGGTACAAGATGTAGAAAGAGAACTACAGATTTTAGAAATTGAGATAGAGAAGTTTGGAACAGCAGCTCAGTTCGTAAAACAGGAACATATAATCACAAGCGTAAGTCACAATAAATGCAAAGCCAAAACACACCACACCCAGGGTGGTTCTGTCCTGCCATGGGAAAGGGGAGAGAGAAAGGCCAGGAAAGGCTGGGTTGGCTGTGAGCTTGGGCTGCAGCAGAGATGAGGAGTCAAGGGAGTGGGTGGGGAAAGATGGGCAAAGGCAACACCAATTGTGGTGGTGATTGTGAGGCCACGACTGTTACAGGAGCCTGATTGGCAGCAGATGGCTCCAGCAATTTGGGGCCAACACGTGCATCACAAAACCACTCATCCCAGAGACAAGCTAGGGACAGAGAGGCAGGGGAGAGACAGACCAAGGGCAGGTGGCACGAATGGTGATGATGATGAGGTGGCTTCCACTGCAGCAGCCTGACTGGCCCTCAGGAGACATGCTGGCCAGCAGGCATTCTGAGGTCATCCAGTACATCTGAGAAGCCACCCAACAGAAATGACCTCCTTGGGGAGGGGAGGGCTGAGGCAGGTGGAAGAGGCCCACCTGCGTTCTGATTCTGGGGGCACCTCTGTTCTTGTGACCTGAGCAGCCATGGCAGACAGGAGGGCAGGCAGGGCTCATGGCCACCCTACTCAGGACTAGCCCTGAGACTGCTCCAAAATCTTTTCCTTATCTCCAGGGTGAACATCCCCTGTTTCACCCAACCCTCCTCTTTCAGCCTCTTAACATGCTCCATGGTGGAGAACCCCATTCTGTATTCTTCAGGACCTCCTCATTGGTGCGGAGAGGCTGCAGGGTGGTGCCCCTCAGCCTTCCCTTCTCCAGGCTGCACAAGCCCAGCTCCCTCAGCCTCTCCTCACAGGCAAAGTGTTCCAGCCCCAGCCTGTCTTGGGGCATTCACTGAACCCCCTCCAGCTTGTCAACATCCTTCCTGTACTGGGGATTGCAATCCGGACACAGTAACCTGGACAAGCCCCTCTCTTGATCTCCTGGCCGTCCTGCTGGCCACAAAGGCCTGGGTGCAGCTGGCCTCCCTTGCTGCCAGGGCACGCGGCTGCCTCCTCTCCAACCCACCAAGACCTTTCCTTTTTACTATATTTTCCATCTGTTGGTTTGCAATGAAGGTAAATTCTGCTGTGCCCGTGTGCAGCCAGGTCTCTGAGGAAAGCCAGTGGGAGCTGGTGCAGTGGAGCTGTAACATCCAGCTGCGGGCCTGGGTGGAGAAGTCTGATGGAAGGAGTTGTGCTGCAAGTGCCAGGGGGACGATGAGAGAAGTGGCAGGGCTGGGGAGGTGAGGAATCAGGCTGTCCATGCAGTGTCTGACCTTCAGGAGGAGCTGGCCCTACCCATCTTGACAGCACTAGGAGACCCTCTGCATCAAGATCAGAGGCTGCAATCACTTCTTCTGTAAACAGAAAAATACAGTAGACTTAAACCTAAGAAATACTTCTGTATGAAATGCTCAGTCAAATGTTCCCCTTTACATACACTCCAGAGACCTCTGCAGTTATCTGTCCAAGGCTTGATAACTGAAGAAATGGAGGAGACATGGGTTTTTCCACATTCACATCGCAGGTGTGCTGCGTTTCACTTCTCTCTCATGCAGGCATACAGGCACGACACGCAGTTACACACAGGGCCCCTGTCCTGGTTCGGCTGGAATAGAGTTCCTGTTCATTTTGGCAGCGGGAGGAGCTGCAGCACACTGAGGCCCCAGAGAATCTCCAGGTCCGAGCCCTTGCCTGTGCGGGGTGGGGGAGCACAGCTGGAGTGCGCTGGGCCCGGATTGGCTGCTATCCATGTCATGTGACATTCGCTCACTATATAAAAGAAGGAGTGAGCTGGGAGGGGGCTCTCACTTCCGGGAGAGTGTTGCTGTGGTGCCTTTGTGTTTGGGATCGCTGGCCGGGAGCAGGTGGGTGTCAGTCAGCAGGTGGTGAGCAGCTGTATTGTACATTACCTGTTGATACTGCTGTCAGTGTGTTATTCTATTACTGTTATTAAACTGTTTTTATCTCAACCCGCGAGTCTCCCTTTGTCCCTCTGCTTCCTTCCCCATTCCCAGGTGGGAGCTGTGTGGTGTTTGGCTGCCGACCAGGCTCAGACCATGAGTTTCACTCACTGACATACACACCAACATGACATGCACACACACCCGTCTTGCCTGTTGCTGGCCTCACCAAAGAACAGTTGGAAGGGCAACTGACTCATCTACGTGGACTTGTGCAAAGCACTTGACACGGTCCCGCATGACATCCTCGTCTATAAGTTGGAGAGACAGTGATTTGGCGGATAGACCACTCGGTGATAAGAATTGGTTGGATGGTCACACTCAAAGTGCTGAGGTCACAGGCTCAACGTCCAATTGGAGAACAGAGTGAGTGTCATCCCTCAGGGGTTGGAGTTGGGGCTGGTATTGATTGACATCTTTGTCTCATCATGGACAGCGGGATCGAGTGCATACTCAGCAAGTTCACAGATGACTCCAAACTGTGTGGTGTGGTGACATGCTGGAGGAAAGGATGCCATCCAGAGGAACCTGGACAGGCTGGAGAAGTGGCCCATACAAACCTCATGAAGTTCAACAAGGCCAAGTTCAAGGTCCTATCCCATGGCTTGGGACAACCTCACATACAAATAGATGCTGGCAAGGAGTGGATTGAGAGCGGCCCTGCGAGAAGGACTTGGGGGTGGTAGTTCATGGAAAACTGATTGTGAGCCAGCACTGTGCACTCGAGGCCAGAAAACCAACCGTGTCCTGGGCTGCATCAAGAGAAGTGTGGCCAGCAGGTCAAGGTGGGGGATTCTCCCATTCTGCTCTGCTTTCATGTGACTGGCACTGTAGTCTGGTTTCCAGCTCTTGTGATTCAAACGTAAAAAGCACTGGACATGCTCAAGCAGGTCCAGAGGAGGCCGTGAAGATGACGGGGGGGGGGGGGGTGGAGCACCTCCCTTGTGAGGACGGGCTGAGAGAGTTTGTTTTGTTCAGACTGAAGAAGAGAAGGCTTCAAGGGAGAAATTCTAGTGGCATTCCAGTACTTAAACAGGGCTACAGGAAAGATGGGGAAGGACTATTTATCAGGGATTGCAGGGTAGGACAAAGGGTAATGGGTTTAAACTGAAGAGGGTAGATTTAGATTAGATAAAAGGAGAAATTCTTTACTATGAGTAGTTAAACACTGAAGAGGTTGCCAGAGAAGTGTGAATTGCCTCTCCTTGGAACTTCTCTAGGCAACCGTTCCAGTATCTCAGCATCCTCATCGTAAAACATTTCTTCCTTATTTCAAATCTAAATCTACCCTCTTTCATTTTAAACACCATTACGCTTATCCTTCTAATCAGATCCTGGTGAGAAGTATCACTGTATCCCTCTAACTCCATCTTTCTTGACCCTGTAACCACTATGTT